>NC_142694.1:4103409-4254924 GCF_029641045.1 Salvia hispanica
TGGAGCAGCTGCAGCAGGTACTAATACTACTATATCAACCTACTTATTAAACTCGCAGGTTCGCCGAATATACAATCAGTAAGGCCTAATTACCAGATGATTTTCAATTGAACATGGGAAAACTTTACTTACTGTGTCTGTTTTGTTCTTTTTTGCTGTTTTGGCCAGTCCCTCTGGCCTCCGGTACCAACACTCTGCAACCATGGAAAAAAGCAAACTCGATCACACTTCATATGTTAATTGACACATGTTTGCTGCACATGTATATGTAGCTGTGATAATCAGACATGTATGATAAGTTCTTCATAGCTGCATCCCTGTCTAAGTGGAACTTGCATCATTAATCATTCAGGAACAATGATCCTTCCAACTTTTTAACAGTAAAATGAAAGAACAATTTAAATGCATACCTTGCATGGTTGAAGCTTGTTCACAAGCAACAGTATGATGGTTAATGTTATACTAGAAATTAAAAATTTCAGCATAATCGCCATAATACTTGGACTTAAAGAATGAAATCAAGATAAAAATTCCATTGTCAACAAACAGGTTTCTTCTATAAACTGCTCAAAATTTGCCAATGGAAGCCTAAAGTTCTAAAAAAGAAGACTATGTACTCTTTTCATATCTTCATGCCTAGTGCACTGTGAAAATTTGTAATCTGACATACTTTTTCTTGCAATTAAATTAAAAAATGCAGCTTTAGATTTACTGAAGAATGTCCAAGTGCAAGCGATCATAGGTCCGTTGTCCTCGATGCAGGCACCTTTTATGATACATCTTGGGAACAAATCTCAAGTACCGATCATAACATTTTCAGCATCAAGCCCGTCTCTCTTGTCAATCCAAAGTCCATACTTCATTCGTGCTTCCTTAGGTGACTCTTCCCAAGTAACGGCCATATCTGCAATAGTCCAAGCCTATGGATGGAGAGAGGTTGTACCTATTTATGTGGATAATGAGTTTGGACATGGGATTATGCCATTTTTAGCAGATAGTTTGGAAAAAATAAATGTACGCATACCTTACAGGAGTGTCATACCATCATTCGCAACAGATGATCAGATTGATGCAGAGCTTTCCATGCTAATGACAAACCAAACTAGAGTTTTCATTGTCCACATGAGGACCACTCTTGGTTCTCGCCTGTTCAGCAAAGCGAAACTACTGGGAATGATGAGTGAAGACTATGTGTGGATAATAACTGATGGCATGACAAACGAGTTAACTTCAATGGATCGTTCAGTTATAGAAGAAGATATGCAAGGAGTAATAGGTGTAAAACCTCATATTCCAAAATCAGGAGAGCTGCATAAATTCAAAGTCAAATACAAGAAAGAGATTCAGCAGCAAGACCCAGCAAATCAAGATCTGGACTTGAACATCTTTGGACTCTGGGCTTACGACTCTGCAGTTGCACTAGCAATGGCAGTAGAAAAGGCAGGAATAAGAAATGATACGTTTCTGAAGAAGGAAAGTAATTCCACAACACCAACAGATCTTGAAGGCTTTGGAGTCTCGGGCATAGGAACTGAACTCATTCAGGCATTGTCAAGTACCACTTTCAGAGGCCTTGCTGGAGAGTTTAAACTAGTTGAAGGACAACTGGAATCACCTCCTTACCAGATAATCAATGTGATTGGTGCAGGAGCCCGAGTTGTAGGATATTGGACAAAAGATAATGGAATTGTTAGAGAAATCAACTTTGCAAAATCTACCAAAAATACATACTCCACTTCGAAGTCCAGCATCGGATTCATTATGTGGCCAGGCGATAGAAAAAATCCACCCAAGGGTTGGGTCACTCCGACCAATGGGAAGAAGTTAAGAATCGGAGTACCTGTAAAAGATCGTTTCTTTGAGTTCATGCATATCACTTGGAACTCCGACAATTCTACAAAAGTAGAAGGTTACTGCAAGGATGTTTTTGATATGGTGATTGAAGCACTACCATATGGCGTGCAGTATGAGTATGTTCCTTTTGCTACGTCTGACCACAAGAGAGCCGGAAGTTATGATGAGTTTGTTTATGCAGTATACCAAGGAGTAAGTATCTTTCCATTAACAATTCAAAAACCACACATCACCACGTTTAGTATGTCATGAGTTTAGATGCATAACCTTTTCTATTCCATGGGCAGGACTTTGATGCTGCAGTTGGAGACGTAACCATCATAGCAAACAGGTCACTGTATGTCGACTTCACCCTGCCTTATACAGAATCCGGTGTTTCAATGGTTGTACCTATAAAAAATAACAAGAACAGTAATGCATGGGCATTTCTAAAGCCACTGACATGGAAACTTTGGTTGACAAGCTTTTGCTCATTTGTTTTCATTGGCTTCCTTATTTGGATTCTAGAACATCGGATCAATGAAGATTTCAGAGGCCCTCTTTGGCATCAAGTAGGCACAATATTCTGGTTTGGCTTTTCAACAATGGTGTTTGCTAACAGTAAGTGATAATTGATACTAACATTTTCCAGCATTAGACATAGATTACACTAATCTAACATGTAATTTCTTTTGGTTTAATTTTGTAGAGGAGAGAGTGATAAGTAACTTGTCCAGGTTTCTGCTGATTATATGGTTCTTGGTGGTTCTGATACTAACACAGAGCTACACAGCTAGTCTTACTTCCATGTTGACAGTCCAAGAGCTGAAACCCACCATCACAGATGTCAATGAGCTTATAAGAAACAAAGAAACTGTGGGCTACCATAATGGGTCATTTGTTTTTGAACTTCTGAAAGGATTGAACTTTGACAAATCCAGACTTTTGGCATATAACTCCCCCGAGGAAATGCATGAACTTTTCAGGAAAGGTAGTGCAAAAGGTGGTATATCTGCTGCTTTTGACGAGATACCATATGTCAAGCTTTTCCTCACCAAATACTGTTCAAAATACATCATGGTTGGCCCAACGTACAAGACAGATGGTTTTGGCTTTGTACATATCACATACCCTTGTCTTTTGAGGTATATCCATATACTACACATGCTTATTTTTTAATGTAATACGTGTGCAGGCATTTCCTATAGGATCTCCACTAGTACCTGATATTTCAAGAGCTATATTAAATGTTACTGAGGGAAAGAAGATGATGGAGATTGAGAAAAAATGGTTCGAAAACGACACAAAATGTGCAGATTCTAGTGATTTTTCCTCATCAAACAGTCTTGGAATCGAGAGCTTCTGGGGGCTCTTCATGATTGTAGGAATAGCAGGAGTTTTAGTCCTGATAATCTATGTGACTAGTTTTTTCTACGAGAATTGGCATGTTGTGCGTCGTGGCTCTGATTCAGAGACAACACTAAAGAGCAAATCATTAGAGTTACTCCAGAGGTTCAACAGCAAAGACCTCACTTGTCACACTTTCAAGAAGTATGAACGGAGAGTGATTCACAATGGTAGCGAATGTGGTTGTGCGAGAACAGTGATGGAACCTTCCGACGAGTATTTCCATCCAAGCCCATCAACCTTCTCGCAGAACTCAGCAGGCAACAACGGCCCACCAAGTCCTATTTCCTCAAGTCCTGAAGCACAGAGCTGACAGTTTGAGTGTATCAGGATGCTTCAGAACAAGACCAAAACCAGAAATCGCAGGAGCTCTTATTAATGGAATTTACTCTAAGCACACAAGGCGCAGATAAAGTCAAGAACTTGAAATTCTGGAAACAAACATGTCACATATGTATTCACAATATCATATGCTAGCATAGATACAAACATTAGCAATGTTGTAGAGCAAAACTTACCAGCATATTCAATCACAGCTTCCACTTTTAAGCTTAAATTTCAACCATCTTCTGCAACAGTTATTCTCTATGCAAGCCCCTCACCTCGTTACGCACCTAGATGAGCGGAGAGAGAGGATCACAAATAACAAAATCCAGAATTGTGTCGTAACAAAGTTAATTTTACGAATTTCTTTTAGTATCCGTCTAGGCATTTTAACAAACATGTTATGGGATTTAACCATTACAACGATCATCAGACCTAACCTAATCAGCACATATATGGAAATACAGCATTTACCAACCTTTTTCTCGCGCAGATTTCTCATTCTTCCTTTGAAACTACCCAAGTTTAGCTCTTGATTGGTAAGTCTAACAATCGTCAGCGTAGACTAGTCACTACAATGTGTTTTCGTGTTATGAATATGGTACTACTAATTAATTACTGATAATTACTCCCTCGATCCCAGATTAAGAGTCACTATTTGTCATATAAGTCCTCCTAGCTCAAGAGTCACTTTTAAAATTTTCTAGATTTGGTCATACAATTTTACCTCATTCTTTATCAAAATTAAATCAAAATGTCATTATCTACATTAAAATAAACCAAAACAAAAATCAAAAGTCATTATCTACATTAAAATAAACCAAAACAAAAATCAAAAGTAAAAAAAGACCCACCTTTAACCAACTCTATCATCTCACTTCATTTATTACACACTCTAGCATCTCACTTCATTTATTACACACTCCAATTCTTTCTTAAACTCGAGCCATAACAATAAGTGAGTCCAAATGTGGGACGGAGGGAGTAATCAATTAATAGCATTACTGAATTTGGCGTGGCTTCATTCTCATTTAATAGTAATTTTTTAAATAAAATATATAAGATCCTCAATACAATAGGTAATTTCCATTTATAATTATAGTTAACAAATTTAATATCTTAATAATTATATTATACTATTATCACTTACGTATTTTATTCTTTCCTACATATCAACTTTATTCTCTCCTGCATTGTTTATTTATTTTACTCATCACAATGTCAATAGATTCTATTAGAAGAAGCAATATCCATTTGAAACTACTCCTTTCATAACCCTCATCTCATTAACTGATCATTTTTTGTATTTTTTTAATTTCATCTTCTTAATAGTTCACATTTCAAGAAGACGACTTCATTAGATTAGATTAAAATTTAAAGGCTTGATATAAAAGGTCAAGGTAAACGCTACATGTTGCTTGAATGAATCATCAAATCATAATGCTGAACTGCAGACCAGTGGCGGATCCAGATCCGAAAATGAAGGGGGCAGAATATATAGTAGCAGCTTGATTTAGTGCGGACATAACTATTTTTTCGTTGTTCGGGGCGACGCCGAAGGCAAATGGAGGGGGCGGTCATGGTAATTTTAGATCCCGATAAGGGGGAAATAGTTGCGTGGAGAGGGCGGTCATGGTTTAATAATTGATACTAACATTTTCTAGCATTACACATAGATAACAGTAATCTAACATGTAATTTCATTTGGTTTAATATTGTAGAGAGAGGGTGATAAGTAACTTGTCCAGGTTTCTGCTGATTATATGGTTCTTGGTGGTTCTTGGTGGTTAAGTCAAACGAATAAAAAATAAATCCACCAGAACGTCGTGTCGGAGCTCACGCGCCGCTTCTATTTCCGCCACTTCCTAGATTCGTAGGGAAGGACAGCTGAATGAACGGCCAAACCAGTCATCAGCAGCCAAAGGATGGGCGCCACGACGACGATGCTGCGCTCACTGAGTTCCTCGCTTCTCTGATGGACTATACCCCCACGGTAATCGTCGCTTTCTGTATCTCGCCGTGTTACAATTGGAATTTGGTAACCGTTTTGTTTGTGAGTAATTATGTTTCTACACAGATACTTGATGAATTGGTGGAACATTACTTGGCGAAAAGTGGATTCCAGTGCCCCGACACCCGATTGTAGGTATACTCTTCCCTTCCATTGTAATTTGCCCTAGATTAGGGGTAACTATGTGATGTGGATTTAGCTCAATCTTAGCTGAAACTCACAATCTCATCGATCGGCACCGATCAAACAATGCGCAATAGATCAACTTCACACGAAATAGAACTCACAATAACGAATGATAGGAATATTAGAGGATTTTGATTGAATATAAGAAGTAACAATACAATGGGAAAGAGAATTGAACGAGAGAAATGCTTCGGATCTACGATCCTTGGCCTATGACAATCACACAAATAACATGCATAGAAAGGTGATGACCCGATCCTTTTATAGTTGCCAACGTGTGTCTCGCCACCTCACGCGTCCATGCTATTCACGTGCACTTAGCCACCTCATCATAACCGCCTTGCCAGCTCATTCCAACCGTCTGCCACCTCACACCACCAACAGCCTTATTCCATCCTTGCCTCGTTTATTAAGTACTCAACTTCCTACTCTTACGTTGCATGCCGCACCGAACCCTCCACGGCCGTGCATGCAACACTATGTTTAGAGTGAAATTATATCGATTTAGTTAGAATTTGTCCTCAATGTTCAGTTGTTGTGATTTACTACGACTATTTTACCTTGAATTATCCTATTGTTCAATTGTTTTTCGCCTTCTCTTGGGATGGAGATGATTAGCTGCGCTTTTCGGCTTACATGATCTAGAATTGGAATAGTTTTCTTCAATAGCGAACCTATGGCTTGTTTCATTCACCAATTTTAGGTAGTTCTGTTTTTTGATTTAGAACATGATTACTAGCAATTACCTCAAGGCAGATGTTTTCTGCGAACACATACGTTGGTTCGTTACAAGATTACATTGCAGGAACTTTTCAAGTGCTTATTTGGAATAACAGGTCTCTCCAAATGTTCACCGGTTTTTGATAAACACTTATCTAATATAAAAGCAGGATTTGATTTCAGCTATCCTAAGGTTCTAATAAGAAGATGACATGTAGATGGTGATGGTGGTGAGAGAGTTTTGATAGAAACTTACTTCTTTGGTGAAATAGTTTTTTTGTTTGCAAAGTATATTTGACTTGCGATGCACGTGCCTCAGTCATGTATGTAAAACCTCAACCCGGTGAAAACCCAAACCAGGTATATTAAAATACCCTGATATTCCATGCTTTCGGTAGCATTCAGCACATTACCACCAAAAAGTAGCCTCAAATAGTTTGGAATAGTAAATTTACAGCAAATACTTCTGGGGACATATCTGTGGGCTTAAAATTGTTTTACTGCTATCTTCTAATTCTGATTGATTAATGTGCATAAAATGCACCCTGGGTTACATGAACGCATTTCTTCTATATTTATCCGATGAATATTGATATGGGCATAGGTTCCTCACATGCTCAAAAAATAATTTAGCTGTGCAGTTTTTTTAGTTCATAAAAAGAGTAAAATGATAACTGTAGATACTTTTTTTTCATTGTATGTTATTAGTAGTCTTCCAATTTTCCCCCTCTTATCATTTACCCACATGTTTATCCTTGTTTGCTGGGGCTTTCAGTTCACATCTTCTGGTTTATGATTATCCTGTTTTTTTTGTTCTTTAGGACAAGGCTGGTGGCAGTTGCAACACAGAAGTTCATTGCAGATATGGCAACTGATGCACTTCAGTATGTTCTTTTACTTTTTTTCTCTTTGCAAATTGTGATGATCATTGTTTGTGTTGTTGATTTTGATAGCACTAGCTATTTTATCATATGTGTTTATTGGATGAATGTTTCCTTGCATCTCAATGCAGGCAGTGTAAGGCACGGCCAGCTGTAATCAAGGACAAAAGAGATAAACAGCAAAAGGTTGATACATACTCATGAATTTATGTTAATTCCAATCTCTAATCATCTTTATTATTTTTATTAATTACTTCATAATAGGAGAAGCGTTTGATTTTGACGATGGAGGATCTATCCAAGGCTCTACGAGAGGTAACTGCGTTAACGTCATGCTTTTACACTTACTGCTCTTGATGAGCATTTGATGTTAACAGTTATTTTCACGCTTTTACACTACCCTATCACATAATTTAAAGAATGCCGACATCTCTTAGTTAAATGGCAATGGCGTTTTCAGAGAGTGAACCAGCAGTGTAGCAACCACCACCTCAAATTAACTCCCCCAGCATGGATTTTGTGTAATCTAAGTAGTATCAAGTTATTAATGTTTATTGGTTGTAACTGACTTTCTTTCATATCGATTGCAGTATGGTGTGAACGTCAAACATCAAGAGTACTTTGCTGACACTCCATCTACTGGTTTAGATCCTGCTTCGAGAGATGAATAACCACTCACCGTATCTGAAGGTTTCTATCATGAAAGAAAACTGCATTATTATCAAACTATGTAAAACTGAAAAAAAAAGAAAAAGATCTATAAAAATACATGAAATGTATGTGTTAAATGGGTAATTCAGATAACAGAAAATCAATTCAAACTTCATTGAACAATTTATCAAGAATATTTTTGTAGAAAACTAATTCCCGCCTTAATTAGCGGCAAATAGATGTACTTCATCTTCCCGGCCAGCAGCAGCCCCATCTTCTTCCTCCTGACCAGCAGCAGCAGCAGCCCCGTCTTCTTCCTCCCCACCACCACCACCACCAGCAGCAGCAGCGTCTACTTCCTCCCCACCAGCAGCAGCAGCAGCAGCAGCAGCAGCGTCTACGTCCTCCCCACCAGCAGCAGGTGCAGGTCTACATAAATAAATAACCAGAGCCAGTATAGCAACCAGCCAAACGATCAGGAACAGCAGCCAGAAGCTCCCAAGCCCAAGATCATTGGGCGTTGCCAACTCATTCGAATCCAAGCATTTATTCACAATTCCCAACCATTTCCTCTCTATCTCCGCCACCTTCCGCCCCTCTGTCACGTTCAAAATAGCGCGCGAAACATCCTTTACCAGTGGTGAACCGATTGGGAACACCTGAACAAACCCAAACCCAAACTTTTATATGGCTAGCTATAAACAAAACTGACACAAATTAACTTAGGGTAAAACATACAATTCCGAAACCATTAGCCTTGTTTATGGGTCCGATCATAGTGTATTTAGAGCAGTATTTGCCTAGGAAGAGCTTTATGTAAGGAACTTCATTAAATGCAGCAGCGATGCGGCCGTTGGAAAGAAGCTCGTGGAGTTTCTCCGACGAGTCGTACTCTATGAGACGCGATTCGTCGAAGTTCAACTTCTTGAGGACTCCATACACGAATGATCCCTGCAGGTATCCCACATAGTCGTTGTTCCTGATCAGAAGATTCACGTCCGTCACCGTTGGCTGCAGCTTCTGAACGGTTAGCATGGACGCCAGACTAGCAGTGTAACTCTGTGTCAAGATGAGCACCACCAGAAACCATATGATCAGCACCATCTTTGACAGGTTGCTCTGCACTTTCTCTCCTGCCAAAATATTAGTAGTATACTTTAGTTTAATCAAATAACCATATTATCATGCATTGCATTAATGGAAAAACGGATTGTAGGCTTACTATGAGCAAAGACCATGGTTGAGAAGCCAAACCAGAATATCATGCCAATGTTGTAACATAACAAGTTGCCCTGGAGCTCAGGTTTGGGCTGGAAGTCAGTGTTGTCCTTGCGTTCAATGAGCCATATCAAGAATCCAATGAAGACAAACGAGCAGCAGCTTGTCAGCCACAGATCCCAAGTCAGGGGCTTCAAGAATATCCATGCATTCTTTCTCTTCTCGTCTCTCATTGGCACGACCATTGCAACACCTGACTCTGTGTAGGGCAGAGTGAAGTCCACGTACTGTGACCTGTTTGCCACAATAGTCACGTCTCCAGCAACGATCTTATCATAAAAAAAGAAAGCATAGGTGCTTACTCCGAGGTAGACTTGATAGGTCAAGCTGTTGTAATCACCGGCCGTTGTGTGGTTGGGATATGCAAATGGGATGTATTCATACGTCACGCCATAAGGCAATGCTGCCATTACTGCTTCAAAAACATCTATGCAATACCCTTCCACTCTTGTAGAATTGTCAGCATTCCATGTAACTCTCATAAACTCAGTGAAGCCAGTTTTCACAGGCACTCCAACTCTCAACTTCCTTCCATTGGTTGGGATCACCCAACCTCTTGGCCAAGACGTTGTGACCCCTGGCCAGATGATCGGTCTAAGCTTGGATTTGGGAGTAAAATCCACGTATAAATTAGCACTTTGGGAGTTGAGTCTTTTGACAATCCCACTCTTTTTCGTCCAATATCCAATGCCCCGAACTCCATGGCCGACGAAGTTGACAATCTCAAGAGGCGGCGCCTCAAGCTCCCCATCAACTAGCCTGAAAGTCCCTGCAAGCCCTTTGAATGTTGTGTTAGACAATGCTTTAATGAGGTTCGGCCCATCACCTGACACTCCAAATCCCTCAAGATCAGTGGAGTTCATTGAGGTCTGTATATACTTGACGTCTCTGAGGTTTGCTTTCTCTGCTGCTATAGCTAGGGCAGTGGCTGCATCGTAAGCCCACAGCCCAAAAATGCTCAATTTACTTCCAACAAGAACTTGTTTATTATACCGAGTCTCAAAGCTCTTGAGATCTTCACTCCTCGGGATATGATGCCTCACTCCAACAACACCCAGCATGACATCCAGCACAAATGGATCCAGCAATTCGAGCTCGTTGGTGACCCCATTCGTGACGATCCACGCACAACCTTGACTCATCAACCCGATCTTGTGCGCTATAAGGAAGAGGCGAGACGCGAGGGGGCTCATCATATGGACCACAAACACTCTGGTCTGCATCGTCATGAGCTTGTAGAGCTCTGCCTCGATCTGATCGTTGGTTGCGAGAGGTGAGATCACGCTTCTGTAAGGTATGCGGGCATTGACGCGTCCCAAGGCGTCGCTGAGATAAGGCATGATTCCTTCTCCGAAGTCGTTTTCCTCGTAAACTGGGACGACTTCTCGCCACCCGAAGGACTCGACGAAGGCAGCTATGGCATCCACTTGTGTGGCGTCGCTGAGAGTGGCGCGGAAGAAGTAGGGGCTTCGGGTTGAGGAGAGAGAAGGACTTGTAGCAGAGTAGGATATGATGGGGACCTGAGATTTTTCTCCTAGAGAGATGAGGAAGATTGCTTGTGTTGAGAATGTTGGGCCTAGTATGGCTTGCACTTGCACATTCTTGAGTAGGTCTAGGCCTGCATTTTTCAAGATTATCAATTTGGTTAACTCGCCTAGTATGGATAACATTAATATGATTGGAAGATCATTAAATAATCATGCAAACCAAACATTTGAGTAAGTTGGATTATTTTTGTCAATCATGCCTATTATTATGACCAAATGCTATGATAGAGAAATAGAGCTTCACCTGCAGCAGCAGCGCCAATGACGTCGGCTTTGGGGGGGCGGGTGATGAGGAGGAGCCGAGTTTTGTAGTGAGTGTGGGTGGAATAGAAGTCGGAAAGCGCCATGGATAGGCAGTTGAAGGCCATCTCTCCATAGCCATCCATGTCAAGAATTACCCCTACTCTTATGGGGATGGTCTGGGCAGCTGCCATTTTTGAGCTCAAATTTATGTTTGATAGCAACAAGTAATGGAAAATGCACAAAATTGGAATATTATGGATTCTCTTATCCATCTATGTATTTGGACTTTTAGGTATCAAGAGTTGAGATAAGTATGTGGGATATTGATAATGCAAATGTATGCATGCATATATATAGAAGGAATGTGAGAAGTTGGTGTTGTGGTGTGGGATCCACACGCGAGCTATTAGGGAATCAACAATGGCGTGGTGGTGAGCACTAATGTGGAGTCAAGGGATTTTTTACATGCAATTTGCATTTTGACAGCATTTGCAGTTATAGTATTCCTACTTGCTCACTTTCTCTAATCATTTCCTAATTTGGTTTAATCAAGACATGTACCTCACTATGCATTTGATTTTCAATAAGAACTTCTCGTGTTATGTGCTTGGATTAAGAAATGAACCAATGCATTATATGGCCTTACTTAGAGGGAACGGTGTTATGTCCAAATCAAAATTACTTGGAAAATCCAGTAGGATTGTATGTGATGATACTCCAGTTAGATAGGAGTATTAATTATGTAGTATATAAATTTTAAATTTTAGGTGACCTCCCTACTTATTGTGATGATGAAAAGCAACTACTCCATGATATTCAAAGAATATGTACGTATGAGATATCTACAAAGAAAAAGGCACCCCTGAATTCCATGCAATTTAATTATACTCCCTCTATTTCATTTAAGATAATTAGTTTTAATGATATCAAATTTTAGGAGTAATTGTTAATGTACTGATAAAGTAGAAAAAGGAAAATTTAATTAAATACTTGACTTAGAAAAGCGAAATACATTTTATATAATAGTGACACATGATTAAAAATAAATAAATAAATTACCGTAGCAAACTGATTCTCGCCTTCAATAGAGGCGGCAGCAGCATTCTCAATTCTGGAAGCAACAGAGATAATTAAGTTATTTTACTATTTTTAGCTATGATACTATTGATTCAATTATATTCTCTCGATAGGTTCTATGTTAATTAAGTTATTTTACTATTTTTTAGTAATTTAAAGTTAATTGATTCATTTCTATTTTTGACAAAAAGTAACCATCTTATTCACCATCCACTTAAAATATTATTTTTAAACTCTGTGTCCGAAAAAAAATTCTTCAATTAAAGTAGACATTAACCAATCCATGCATGCCTGGCTACTAGGCAAAACCCACTTAGAGCATCCACAATAGTTGGCAAACGTCCGCCCTAGCCACCGGCTAGCGGCTCGGGCGCGGTGTTATTCCACTATTGCGTTAAGCTAACGCGACGGACGAGAGGTTCGGTGCGGACTAGCACGGTTAGTCGATCGCTATTGTCCACTATTGTGTGGACGAGCGTTAGGCTAGCCGACTTTTTAATTTTTATTTTTTTATAAATATCTTATTCCCATTTTATATTTTTCTATTTTTTTTTTCTTCAATTTTTTTCATTGTTAATGTTTTTGGTGTTTTTATTCTCAGGATGGCTAAGGCATTGACTAGGCTATTGTTAGCCTAGCACGCCTATTGCTAGGCTGTTGTTTGATAAGCCAATTACTAGACTGTGGAAATGACATGATGTGGCAGGAGGAGTTTTTGGCTAATTGGCTAGGGTATTACTGGCCTATGGCTATTGTGGATGCTTTGTTCCTAGGGGTGTCGAAATGGGTTGCGGGTATCGGGAAACCCTCAACCCGACCCGCTATCCGCTAGGTAGCGGGTACCCGCTACCCGACGACAATGGGAAACGAGGCGGGATCGGGTAGTTTGTTTTAAATTTTTGCGGGTATGGGTATACCCGCTACCCGCACGGGTATACCCGTTAAACCCGACAATACCCGTTAGTTTTAGGATTAGGGTTTACAAATATTTTATTTTAGTTAATTAGTTTCAAATCTATATATACTCCCCAACGAAAAACTTTATTTCCAATTATTTATCCACCGCCAGATGATGGATTGCAAGATTGGTGAAAGTGAAACTTTTATTAGTTTAGTGTCTTTAGATTAGAGATTTAAAATATTTAGACTTTTAGTCGAAGTTATTTATGTTTAGACTTTTCGATGAAAGTGAATTATTTTTGGTTTTATATTAGACTTTTGAATGGTGATTTAATTTTAGACATGCTTGATGTTTCTATCATATTTGCTTATTTGAAATTTGGATTTGCATTATATTTCATGCGTAGTCATATTATATTTAAGAGATGAGAAATCACCACATTTGTGCATAGTTAATAGTTGGAATTATGCAAATACAACAAAGTAAAAAAAATACTACAAATCTAAAATCATAGTGTAGCAACTAGCAACAATCCCAAAATTCATTCTAGAATTTCTAACATGTACATAAAATTATTGTACTCCCTCCGTCCCCCATTAGGAGTCACTTTTTTCCATTTCGGTCCGTCCCCAATTAAGAGTCACACTTCATTTTTACCATAAATAGTAGTAGGTCCCACATTCCACTAACTCACTTCACTCACATTTTATTATAAAACCAATATAAAAAAGTGGGTCCCACATTCCACTAACTTTTTCAACCAACCTTTCTTTACATTTCTTAAAACCCGTGCCCGGTCAAACCATGACTCCTAATGGGGGACGGAGGGAGTATTAGATTACTAGCATTAATAATAAGCGAAAACCAAAATTCTTTCTAGAATTCAAATTATGCATGCGGGTTTGGGTACCCGCAACTGCGGGTTTGGGATACCCGATGCGGGTATGGGGTTACGCGTTTAACTATATGGGTCGGGATTGGGTAGTATAATATTGAAGTTTTCGGGTACGAGTACCCGCAAAATCGGGTTTGGGTACCCGTGGGTACCCGTTTCGACACCCCTACTTTGTTCCCTTCATAACCCCACCTCATTAACTGATCACTTATTTTTTAAACTACTCTTCTTAATATTTCACATTTCATGAAGACGACTTCATTAGATTAAAGGCTTGATATAAGGTCAAGGTAAGCACTACATGTAGCTTGAATGAATCGTGTGATAATGATAAGTTATAGCTCAGCTTAAAGAATAATGGTAATATTATTTCCCCTTTTCATTTGAAAAGGATTTAGTGCAGATTTCTTACTAATAATAGTACTTTCTTAATTTCTATTTCTGGATAGATTTAAATGTCAATCACTATCTGTCAATGTTTTCACATATACTATCCACTTTTATTATATATTTGTGGAAGCTGGTATGAATCCATCCATTGCACGCTAGAAGAGGCCAATTTCCTAAGAATCATAACCCCACCTCATTTAAATGATTATTCTTTTTTAGAAGACAAGTTGCAGAAGCATCCTAATATTAAAGACTTGAATTTGATATTATAGTCAAGCTAAACACTAACTTATACTACTAAGAAGTTGCTGGAACTATTACATTCACAAAATCCTTTTTTGTCGATTTATTAACAAACAAAACTAGACTTTTCAAGTCGACAGTATTCAATATTCAAAAGTCAATATTCAATATTCGTTCAAAAATCTAATGCATGTATGTTAAATTTTATCCCATTTCCTCCCTCATACATCGATTTCAATGTCGATGTCGACATATAATATTTTGACACTTGAACTTATATATTGAAATTACTACGTAACTACCTTAACTACCTCCCCAAATTTGCAATGAGACAGAGAATATGGCATGAAATAGACAATTTTCAGTCAACAACTGTAGTTCTGCAACTATAATTAGGACTACGAGTTATTTAAGGGTTGATTATACTGATTTTCTTAATGTGGACGTGACTGTTGACGAAGATATAACCTGGTAACTATACCCAAAATTAACATCAACACCCAAATTTTGAGAGCTAAGATATCTGCACAAGATGAAGTTGGAAGCTCCAATGGAAGCCATTTTTCCTCTTGTTGTTTTGCTTTTCTTGCTGAACAGCGCCACGGTGCAGAGCACACCTTTCCCTGTAAGAGTTGGAGTGGTGGTGGACATGGACGATTATGTCGGGAAAATGGGGTTGAACTGCATCACTATGGCACTCTCGGATTTCTACACCAAACATGGCCACTACCAGACCAGGCTGGTCCTTACCAAGAGAGACTCCAAGAAAGATGTTATTGGAGCAGCTGCAGCAGGTACTAATACTACTATATCAACCTACTTATTAAACTCGCAGGTTCGCCGAATATACAATCAGTAAGGCCTAATTACCAGATGATTTTCAATTGAACATGGGAAAACTTTACTTACTGTGTCTGTTTTGTTCTTTTTTGCTGTTTTGGCCAGTCCCTCTGGCCTCCGGTACCAACACTCTGCAACCATGGAAAAAAGCAAACTCGATCACACTTCATATGTTAATTGACACATGTTTGCTGCACATGTATATGTAGCTGTGATAATCAGACATGTATGATAAGTTCTTCATAGCTGCATCCCTGTCTAAGTGGAACTTGCATCATTAATCATTCAGGAACAATGATCCTTCCAACTTTTTAACAGTAAAATGAAAGAACAATTTAAATGCATTCCTTGCATGGTTGAAGCTTGTTCATAAGCAACAGTAACTGATGGTTAATGTTATACTACTAATAATTAAAATTTTCAGCATAATACTTGGACTTAAAGAATGAAATCAAGATCAAAATTCCATCGTCAACAAACAAGTTTCTTCTATAAACTGCTCAAAATTTGCCAATGGATGCCTAAAGTTCTAAATAAGAAGAATCTGTGTTCTTTTCATATATTCAAGCCTAATGCAGTGTGAAAATTTGTAATCTGACATACTTTTTCTTGCAACCAAATTATAAAATGCAGCTTTAGATTTACTGAAGAATGTCCAAGTGCAAGCGATCATAGGTCCGTTATCCTCGATGCAGGCATCTTTTGTGATACATCTTGGGAACAAATCTCAAGTACCGATCATAACATTTTCAGCCACAAGCCCGTCTCTCTTGTCAATCCAAAGTCCATACTTTGTTCGTGCTGCCTTAGGTGATTCTTCCCAAGTAACGGCCATAGCTGCAATAGTCCAAGCCTATGGATGGAGAGAAGTTGTACCTATTTATGTGGATAATGAGTTCGGACATGGGATTATACCATTTTTAGCAGATAGTTTGGAAAAAGTAAATGTGCGCATACCTTACAGGAGTGTCATACCATCATTCGCAACAGATGATCAGATTGATGCAGAGCTTTCCATGCTAATGAGAAACCAAACTAGAGTTTTCATTGTCCACATGAGGACCACTCTTGGTTCTCGCCTGTTCAGCAAAGCTAAACTACTGGGAATGATGAGTGAAGACTATGTGTGGATAATAACTGATGGTATGACAAACGAGTTAAGTTCAATGGATCGTTCAGTTATTGAAGAAGATATGCAAGGAGTTATAGGTGTAAGGCCTCTTATTCTGAAATCGGAAGAGCTGCACAAATTCACATTCAAATACAAGAAAGAGATTCAGCAGCAAAACCCAGCAAATCATGATATGGATTTGAACATCTTTGGACTCTGGGCTTATGACTCTGCAGTTGCACTAGCAATGGCAGTAGAAAAGGCAAGAATAAGAAATGCTACATTTCTGAAAAAGGCAAGTAATTCCACAACATCAACAGATCTTGAAGGCTTTGGAGTCTCGGGCATAGGAGCTGAAGTCATTCAGGCATTGTCAAGTACAACTTTTAAAGGCCTTGCTGGAGAGTTTAAACTAGTTGAAGGACAACTCGAATCACCTCCTTATCAGATAATCAATGTGATTGGTGCAGGAGCCCGAGTTGTAGGATATTGGACAAAAGATAATGGAATTGTTAGAGAAATCAACTTTGCAAAATCTACCAAAAAAATGTATTCCACTTCGAAGTCCAACATCGGATTCATTATGTGGCCAGGCGATAGAAAAAATCCACCCAAGGGTTGGGTCACTCCGACCAATGGGAAGAAGTTAAGAATCGGAGTGCCTGTAAAAGATCGTTTCTTTGAGTTCATGCATATCACTTGGAACTCCGACAATTCTACAAACGTAGAAGGTTACTGCAAGGATGTTTTTGATATGGTGATCGAAGCACTACCATATGGCGTGCAGTATGAGTATGTTCCTTTTGCTACGTCTGACCACAAGAGAGCCGGCAATTATGATGAGCTTCTTTATGCAGTATACCAAGGAGTAAGTATCTTTCCATTAACAATTCAAAAACCACACATCACCACATTTAGTATGTCATGCGTTTAGATTCATAACCTTTTCTATTCCATGGGCAGGACTTTGATGCTGCAGTTGGAGATGTAACCATCATAGCAAACAGATCACTGTATGTCGATTTCACCCTGCCTTATACAGAATCTGGTGTTTCAATGGTTGTACCGATAAAAAATGACAAGAACAAAAATGCGTGGGCCTTTCTAAAGCCACTGACTTGGAAACTTTGGTTGACAAGCTTTTGCTCATTTGTTTTCATTGGCTTCCTTATTTGGATTCTAGAACATCGGATCAATGAAGATTTCAGAGGCCCTCTTTGGCATCAAGTAGGCACAATATTCTGGTTTGGCTTTTCAACAATGGTGTTTGCTAACAGTAAGTGATTATTGATACTATCATTTTCCAGCATTACACTAATCTAACATGTAATTTCTTTTGGTTTGATTTTGTAGAGGAGAGAGTGATAAGTAACTTGTCTAGGTCTCTGCTGATCATATGGTTCTTTGTGGTTCTGATACTAACGCAGAGCTACACAGCTAGTCTTACTTCCATGTTGACAGTCCAAGAGCTGAAACCCACTATCACAGATGTCAATGAGCTTATAAGAAACAAAGAAACTGTGGGCTACCATAATGGGTCATTTGTTTTTGAACTTTTGAAAGGATTGAATTTTGACAAATCCAGACTTTTAGCATATAGCTCCCCCGAGGAAATGCATGAACTTTTCAGGAAAGGTAGTGCAAAAGGTGGTATATCTGCTGCTTTTGATGAGATACCATATGTCAAACTCTTCCTCGGCAAATACTGTTCAAAATACATCACGGTTGGGCCAACGTACAAGACAGATGGCTTTGGCTTTGTACATATCACATACCCTTCTCTTTTGAGGTATATCCTTATTATTACACATGCTTATTTTTTAATGTAATACGTGTGCAGGCATTTCCTATAGGATCTCCACTAGTGCCTGATATTTCAAGAGCTATATTAAATGTTACTGAGGGAAAGAAGATGATGGAGATTGAGAAAAAATGGTTCGAAAACGACACAAAATGCGGAGATTCTAGTGATTTTTCCTCATCAAACAGTCTTGGTATAGAAAGCTTCTGGGGGCTCTTCATGATTGTAGGAATAGCAGGAGTTATAGCCCTGATAATCTATGTGACTAGTTTTCTCTGCAAGAATTGGCATGTTGTGCGTCGTGGCTCTGATTCAGAGACGACATTAAAAAGCAAATCATTAGAGCTACTCCAGAGGTTCAACAGCAAAGACCTCACTTATCACACTTTCAAGAAGAATGAACGAAGCGAATGTGGTTGTGCGAGAACAGTGATGGAACCTTCCGACGAGTATTTCCATCCAAGCCCATCAACCTTCTCGCAGAACTCAGCAGGCAACAACGGCCCACCAAGTCCTATTTCCTCAAGTCCTGAAGCACAGAGCTGACAGTTTGAGTGTATCAGGATGCTTCAGAACAAGACCAAAACCAGAAATCGCAGGAGCTCTTATTAATGGAATTTACTCTAAGCACACAAGGCGCAGATAAAGTCAAGAACTTGAAATTCTGGAAACAAACATGTCACATATGTATTCACAATATCATATGCTTACCAGCATATTTCAATCACAGCTTCCACTTTTAAGCTTAAATTTCCGCCATCTTCTGCAACAGTTATTCTCTATGCAAGCCCCTCACATTGTTACGCACCTAGATGAGCGGAGAGAGAGGATCACAAATAACAAAATCCAGAATTGTGTCGTAACAAAGTTAATTTCCCGAATTTCTTTTAGTATTCGCTTAGGCATTTTAACAAACATGTTATGGGATTTAGCCATTACAACGATCATCAGACATAACCTAATCAGCACATATATGGAAATACAGCATTTACCAACCTTTTTCTCGCGCAGATTTCTCATTCTTCCTTTGAAACTGACCAAGTTTAGCTCTCGATTGGTAAGTCTTACAACAATGTGTTTTCGTGTTATGGATATGGTAATTAATTACTGGGCTTTATTTAATTAATTAATAGCATTACTGAATTTGACGTGGCTTCATTCTCATTTTACTAGTAAATTATTATTTTCTAAATAAAAAATATAAGATCCTCAATACAACAGGTAATTTTCATTTATAATTAAAGTTAACAAATTTAATATCTTTTGCTCTATTATTTTACTAGTAACTTTTTAATTATATTATATTATCACTAACGTATTTTATTCTTTCTTACATATCAACTTTATTCTCTCCTGCATTGTTTATTTATTTTCCTCATCACAAGGTCAATAGATTCTATTAGAAGAAGCAATATCCATTTAAAACTACTCCTTTCATAACCCTCATCTCATTAACTGATCATTTTTTGTATTTTTTTAATTTCATCTTCTTAATAGTTCACATTTCAAGAAGGCGACTTCATTAGATTAGATTAAAGTTTAAAGTTTAAAGTTTAAAGGCTTGATATACGGCGGTCAAGGTAAACGCTACATGTTTCTTGAATGAATCATCATATCATAATGCTGAACTGCAGACAATTGAGTGAGAGAAGAAAAGACAAAAATGATATTTTTGTTTAAATAATAAAAAATGAGTTCGCTCTTTAGAGTGTCCACAGTGGGAGGGCCGCGGCTCTTGGCCCGGAGTTGGCCAAGGCGCAGCCCCCCACTACCGAGCCGCAGGGTGCCCGAGGCTCAGGGGGTGGACGAGAGAGAGCCGAGCTCTCGGCCAGGCCGAGGCTCTTGGGCACGCGACTCGGCCCGTGGCTCCGATTTTTTTTTTTTTTTAATTTCAAAAATTATTTTTATAAATACTTTATTCCTCTTATTTTTCGTTGTATAATTTTACCCTATCTATAATACGACGAAAATTTGGTTTCAATTTTTTCTAGTAATTTTTAAAGGATGCATTTTTTTTTTAAGTATGCATTTTTAATTATTATAGGAATATAAATTTTATTCTAGTAATATTAAAATATAAGGCATGGCCAAATTTATTGGGCATGCCCAATAAACAGTGGCTTGGGCATGCCTACTCAAGAGGACCACCATTGTGTACACTCATTAAATATCATTGTCCGTCAATATTATTATTTCCACATATAGTACTCCTTAGAATGACAATTACTAATATTTGTGATAGCTAGTAGAATCAAATCCACACCTTCTCAGTTCTCAATAAATTGTTTTTGTCTTTTCTTTTAGAAAACAAGGTTTAGAACTTAGAAGCATCCATTTATTAAAGACTTGAGTTTGTAGAAGTCACGCCAAAAGCTGATTTATGCTAAATTCACAAAATCCATTTTTGTCGATTTATTACCAAACAAAACTAGACTTTTCAAGTTCAACAGTCAATATTCAATATTCGTTCAAAAATCTAATACAAGTTAGATTTCATCTCATTTCCTCTTACATAAATCGATATCAATGTCAATATCGACAATATTATTTTGATACTTGGAACTTATATAGTGAAATTACCACGCAACTACCTCCCCAATTGCAATGAGACAAAAAATATGGCATCAACTGCGAGTAATTAAACGCTTGACAAAGATATAACCTGGTAACTCTATACCTTAACTTATCATCAACATCCAAATTTTGAGAGCTCAAATAACTGCACAAGATGAAGTTGGAGGCTCCCATAGTAGCCATTCCCCCTCTTGTTGTTTTGCTTCTCTTGTTGAACATCGGCATGGCGCAGAGCACACCTTTCCCTGTAAGAGTTGGAGTGGTGGTGGACATGGACGATTATGTCGGGAAAATGGGGTTGAACTGCATCACTATGGCACTCTCCGATTTCTACACCAAACATGGCCATTACAAGACTAGGCTGGTCCTTACCAAGAGAGACTCCAAGAAAGATGTTGTTGGAGCAGCTGCAGCAGGTACTAATACTACTAAATCAACCTACTTATTAAACTCGCAGGTTTAGCGAGTATACAATCAGTAAGGCCTAATTACGAGACAATTTTCAATTGAACATGGAAAAACTTTACTTACTTAGTTCTTTTTTGCCGTTTTGGCCAGTCCCTCTGGCCCGGTACCAACACTCTGCAACCATGGAAAAAAGCAAACTCGATTACACTTCATATGTTAATTGACACATGTTTGCTGCACATGTATATGTAGCTGTGATAATCAGACATGTATGATAAGTTCTTCATAGCTGCATCCCTGTCTAAGTGGAACTTGCATCATTAATCATTCAGGAGCAATATACCTTCCAACTTTTTAATGCAAGTAAAACGAAATAGTACCAATTTATTTGCATTCATTGCATGGTTAGCTTATTCACAAGCAACAGTAACTGATGGTTAAGGTTCTACTAAGAACAACAAATTTCAGCTCAATCGCCATAATACTTACTTAAAGAATGAAATCAAGATCAACATGTCATCATCAATAAACAGGTTTCTTCTATAAACTGCTTAAAATTTGCCAATGAATGGCTAAAGTTCTAAAGAAGAACAGAATCTGACATACTTTTTTCCTTGCAATTAAATTATATGCAGCTCTAGATTTACTGAAGAATGTCCAAGTGCAAGCGATTATAGGTCCGTTGTCCTCGATGCAGGCACCTTTTATGATACATCTTGGGAACAAATCTCAAGTACCGATCATAACATTTTCAGCCTCAAGCCCGTCTCTCTTGTCAATCCAAAGTCCATATTTCGTTCGTGCTGCGTTAGATGATTCTTCCCAAGTAAAGGCCATAGCAGCAACAGTCAAAGCCTATGGATGGAGAGAGGCTGTGCCAATCTATGTAGATAATGAGTTTGGACACGGGATTATGCCATTTTTAGCAGATAGCTTGGAACAGGTAAATGTACACATACCTTACAGGAGTGTCATACCATCATTCGCAACGGATGATCAGATTGTTGCAGAGCTTTACAAGCTGATGAGAAACCAAACTAGAGTTTTCATTGTCCACATGAGGACCACTCTTGGTTCTCGCCTGTTCAGCAAAGCTAAACTACTGGGAATGATGAGTGAAGACTATGTGTGGATAATAACTGATGGTATGACAAACGAGTTAAGTTCAATGGATCGTTCAGTTCTTGAAGAAGATATGCAAGGAGTTATAGGTGTAAGGCCTCATATTCTGAAATCGGAAGAGCTGCACAAATTCAAAGTCAAATACGAGAAAGAGATTCGGCCGCAAAACCCAACAAATCATGATATGAATTTGAACATCTTCGGATTCTGGGCTTATGACTCTGCAGTTGCACTAGCAATGGCAGTAGAAAAGGCTAGAATAAGAAATGCTACATTTCTGAAGAAGGGAAGTGATTCCACAACACCAACAGATCTTGAAGGCTTTGGAGTCTCAAGCATTGGAACTGAACTCATTCAAATGCTGTCAAATATCACTTTCAGAGGCCTTGCTGGAGAGTTTAAACTAGTTGAAGGACAACTGGAATCACCTCCTTACCAGATAATCAATGTGATTGGTGCAGGAGCCCGAGTTGTAGGATATTGGACAAAAGGTAATGGAATTGTTAGAGAACTCAACTTTGAAAAATCAACCAAAGAAACATACTCCACTTCCAAGTCCAACATCGGATTCATTATGTGGCCAGGCGATAGAAAAAATCCACCCAAGGGTTGGGTCACTCCAACCAATGGGAAGAAGTTAAGAATCGGAGTTCCTATAAAACTTCGTTTCTTTGAGTTCATGCATATCACTTGGAACTCCGACAATTCTACAAAAGTGGAAGGTTACTGCAAGGATGTTTTTGATATGGTGATCGAAGCACTACCATATGGCGTGCAGTATGAGTATATTCCTTTTGCTACGTCTGACCACAAGAGAGCCGGCAGTTATGATGAGTTTGTTTATGCAGTATACAAAGGAGTAAGTATCTTTCCATTAACGATTCAAAAACCACACATCACCACATTTAGTATGTCAGTAATTTGGATGCATAACCTTTTCTATTCCATGGGCAGGAATTTGATGCTGCAGTTGGAGATGTAACTATCATAGCAAGTAGGTCACAGTATGTCGATTTCACCCTGCCTTATACAGAATCTGGTGTTTCAATGGTTGTACCTGTAAAAAATGACAAGAACAAAAATGCATGGGCATTTCTAAAGCCACTGACATGGCAACTTTGGTTGACAAGCTTTTGCTCATTTGTCTTCATTGGCTTCCTTATTTGGATTCTAGAACATCGGATCAATGAAGAATTCAGGGGCCCTCTTTGGCATCAAGTAGGCACGATATTTTGGTTTGCCTTTTCAACAATGGTGTTCGCTAACAGTAAGTTAAATATTTTCTAGCATTAGACATAGATTACACTAATCTAACAAGTAATTTATATTGGTTTGATTTTGTAGGGGAGAGAGTGATAAGCAACTTGTCTAGGTTTCTGCTGATCATATGGTTCTTGGTGGTTCTGATACTAACGCAGAGCTACACAGCTAGTCTTACTTCCATGTTGACAGTCCAAGAGCTGAAACCCACCATCACAGATGTCAATGAGCTTATAAGAAACAAAGAAACTGTGGGCTACCATAATGGGTCATTTGTTTTTGAACTTTTGAAAGGATTGAGCTTTGACGAATCCAGACTTTTGGCATATAGCTCCCCCGAGGATATGCATGAACTTTTCAGGAAAGGTAGTGCAAAAGGTGGTATATCTGCTGCTTTTGATGAGATACCATACGTCAAGCTTTTCCTCGCCAAATACTGCTCAAAATACATCACGGTTGGCCCAATGTACAAGACAGATGGTTTTGGCTTTGTACGTATCAAATACCTTTCTCTTTTGATGTATGTCCATATACTTACACATGCTTATTTTTAATGTAATGTGTTTCCAGGCCTTTCCTATAGGATCTCCTCTAGTGCCTGACATTTCAAGAGCTATATTAAATGTTACTGAGGGAATGAAGATGATGGAGGTTGAGAATAAATGGTTCAAAAATGATACCGAATGTGCAGATTTTATTGAGTTTTCCTCATCAAACAGTCTTGGGATAGAAAGCTTCTGGGGGCTCTTTATGATTGTAGGAATAGCTGGAGTTATAGCCTTGATTATCTATGTGACTAGTTTTCTCTACGAGAATTGGCATGTTGTGCATCAAGGTTCTAACGCAGAGACAACGCTAGCTAGCAAATCACTGGAGTTACTCCAGAGGTTCAACAGCAAAGACATCACTTGTCACACTTTCAAGAAGTACGAACAAAGAGTGAATCACAATGGTTGCGGATGTGATTGTGCGAGAATAGTGATGGAACCTTCCGACGAGTACTTCCATCCAAGCCCATCAACCTTCTCGCATAACTCACCAGGCAACAACGGCCCACCAAGTCGTACGTCTTCAAGTCCTGAAGCGCTAGCAGGATGCTTCACGATAAGGCATGGAGGAGAAGAGTCTAATGTTATAGAACATGACCAAGACCAAGACCAAGACCAGCAATCAGCGTCAACAGTGGCTCAAGAAACTCACTAAGACAGTTGGCTCATATAAATGGGATTTATTCTTCATACTAGATATGCACACGGGCATTAGTATTACTCCAATTACTGGCCATTATTTAATGAAGCTTTATTGAATTTGATTTTACTATCATAGTGTCAAATTTAATTAAGAAATGATCAAATGCATGAATATTTCATATTGTATCTCGATAATATTGTCAAATGAATAAATCATGTGGATATTCCAGTAGGATTGAAAGTAACATATATCCAAATGAAAATTACTTGGAAATTCCAGTAGGAATGTAGGGTTGTTACGTGATATATGGTCTTGTTAGGTTGAGATTTATAACCTAATTGAGAATTAAAATGCAATCTCAGTCACTCATCTAGAATATTTGTGAAATGTCAACAGCATGTGGTTTATGTCAATAGAGGAACATAATTGTAATTTTATTTATTTTTTATTTATTTTTTATTTTTAAATTTTTTTTTTTAATTTTTAAATTTTTTTTATAATTTTTTTAATTTTTATTTTCGTTTTTTTATTATTATTTTTTTAATTTTTTTTTTCAACTACATATACAATTCATGTCAACTACACATCAAATGTCAACAACTTTATTCAATAAATACTACTTATTTGACATGAATTGTACATGTAGTTGACATTATATTGTGTAGTTAACATGAATTGTACATGTAGTTGACATGAATTGTACACATAGTTGACATTATATGTGTGTAGTTAACATGAATTGTGTGTGTGGTTGACATGGATTGTACACATAGTTGACATTATATGTGTGTAGTTGACATGAATTGTATATGTAGTTGAAAAATAAAAATTAAAAAATTAAAAAAAATAAAATAAAAATTAAAAAAATTAAAAAAAATAAAAAATAATTTTAAAAATTTTTAAAAAATTAATAAAAAATTAAAATTAAAAATTAAAAAAAATATTTATTGAATAAAATTTACTATGATATTACTATTCTACCCTTTCATAATTAATTAATCTAAAGATATTTTTCATGTGGAAAAATCTGGACCACTCATTTAATAAAAATGAGTGGCTAATATTGCATCTCATTTCTCAATTAGCATAAAAAATCTCAATTGATCACAGTCCTATATATATATATATATAGGGTCCTGTTAGGTTGAGATTTTTTGGCCTAATTGAGAATTGAGATGCAATCTCAGCCACCCATTCACAATTTTCGCGCGATGTCAACAGCGCCTGGTTTATGTCAACAGGGGGGTATTTTTGTCATTTTAGTTCTAAAATGTTTCAGTTGTATTCAAAACACGCCGTAAAACTCTCAAACATTTCTCTGAGTTCTCTCCCAAATTTCTCCTACAATTCTGCATCTTCTCTTCCCTTCGTCGCTATTCATCTCCTAATCTTAGACTTCATTCAGTTTTCTACATCAATTAATTTCCAAAAATGAGGATCGAAGAAGTAGTTGAAGTTGAAGCACCGATTGTAGCCGGAAAAAGGAAATCGGCGGTCGTGGAAGCGAATTCTTCAGGTTAAGAAATTGATTCAAATTTTAAGTATATTGCTTCGATTTTAGTGTATTAAAACATATCTGGATTTGTTTTCTTCTGAATTCGATTTCTGCTGATTTTTTATTGTTGATTAGCGATGGTAGATTCAGAAGAGGGGGAAATCAACAAGGCTGCTGGAAAAAACGAAAGAGAACATGCATCTGCTTCCAGTTAAGGATTTGTTTTAATTTTTAAGATTATTGACATTTCATACAATAGCTATTGACATAGTTATGATAATAGACTTGTGTTTTCTATAAACAGCATATACTTGTCATTGAGATGATATTGTATACTGTTGACATAGTGTATGCTTGTTTGGATTGCTGTTGACATTATAAACTTTAACAATTGATATAAAAGTAATAAGATAATTATGTTTGCTTTAAACATGATATACTTGTTATTGACATAGTGTATACTTATTAGAATCGTTGTTGACATAGTCAAATTGACATAATAGTAACCAGATAATTGTGTTTGCTATATATGAGATATACTTGTTATTGACATTGATTTATTATGTACTTTATCTATTGACATAATTTTAAGAATATACATGCACTTGTTGTCGATAGGGTATACTTGTTATTGACATAGATTTATTATGTACTTTATCTATTGACATAATCGTAATAACATGCATGCACTTGTTGTCAACAGGGTATACTTCTTATTGACATGATATCGTGTATAATTGATATTGATTTATTCTGTTTGATTTAAAAATTTTTAAGATTATTGACATTTTATATACTAGCTATTGACATAGCTATAATAATATACTGTTGACAGTAGTAGTGTATGCTTGTTTGAATAGGTGTTGACATAATTATATTGACATAGTGTATGCTTGTTTGAATGGCTGTTAGGATGACTGTAGAAAACATATAAATGTTTCTAGGTCATGTTGTTGCTCATGGACCTTTTAGGGAGGAACGGCTCCCCTGTTTTGGTGTTGGTCTTGGATGGCTCTTGTAAGTTTATCTAGCAGTCATTGTCTACTTAATTATTTCAAAAATGCTTTTCTTAAGAGATAATGTATGTGGTGCAGCTGATAGTTTCATGATAGTTGAATGATTTACCATCTTGTTCAATGAAATAGGAACTTCTCTGATTTTGCTGCTTTTTTGCTAGGTTTATTACTAGTTTCTTTCTGGGTGCAATCCCCTGGTATATAAGAGCTTTTCTACTGCTATGTGTCCATATGGATGACAGGGAGAAGCCTGGACTCATTGCATGTGGTATAGCTGTAAGTCTTTTCAATCTCTACTAGAATCTCCTCAAGTGTCAATTCATGGATGTTCCCAACAGTTAGGGTCTTAGGGATGATGTGTAATCATATTTTGGTGTTTTATGCCTGTTTTTTATCCAGTGGATTTTGTAATTTTATTGTCTCTGAATAAGTATATGAGGTTTCTCTTGTCAATCAATACCCCCTCCCACCAGTCATCATATGTGTTTTGCTTCTTGATGCAACTGCTTGAGTTGATATGCACTTGGAAGCCAAACGACTTCACTTGAATCTGTGGCCGACAAGTTTCTTCATTTGTCCAAGACGTTCCTTCAAGACAAGCCTGATACTTTTGATCACTGGAAAACAATATCTGAATCAATAGTTATTGCTGAAAAAGAAAAGGAAGTTCTTGAAGATTTGACCGAATTTCCAACTTTTAAATTTGGACATTTCTTTGATGAAGTAAGTACATCATTTTGTTTACATATGTTTCTCTGAGTTGACATTAGATTACTCCTACAGTTTATATACTAACATTGTAGAACTAATTTACAAGCAGTATGCACAAGAAAGAAACAGAGAAAATATCCCTACATCGCCAGGTTATGATCCTAAAGGGGTGAGCCAATGAATCAGCCTCTCCTATCTCACCACCAGCTGCAAGCCCAATGGATGACGCACAAGTTGAAACGAACAAAGAAAAGTAACAGGAGAAAAGGAAAGAGAAAGTAGAGAATATTGTTAAAATAAAATAACTAAAATTAAGATTAAATAGTATATTGTTTTTATAAAATGACTGAATTGTTGTTGACATGGCTTGAAAGTGTAGTTGACATTTGGTTATAATTGTTGTTGACATGATTTGTACGTGTTGTTGACATGACTTATAATTGTTGTTGACATGGTTTCTATGTGTAGTTGACATGGCTTATAATTGTTGTTGACATGGTTCTATGTGTAGTTGACATGGCTTATAATTGTTGTTAACATGACTTATAATTGTTGTTAACACGGTTCTATGTGTAGTTGACATAGTATGTAACATAGTTGACATGACTTGTACGTGTAGTTGACACGATATGTACCGTAGTTGACATGGCTTGTATGTACCGTTGACACGATATGCACCATAATTGACATAATTATATTAGTTGTTGACATGACTAGTATATATATTTGACATGATTTTTAATTGTAACTAACCTTAAAAACATGAATTATAATTGAGCATAATTAAATTATATGTTTAAGTAATCTTAAATTATATGACTACATCTCCATATGTAAGTAATCTTAAATTATATAGTTGGATGGGTTTTAAAACTATTATTGTGGATTCTGAAGTTTGAACTTAGCAGTTATATCAAATGTTAATCAGTTCAACAAATTGTATTGAAATGTCAACAGCCTATAACCAAATGTCAACAGCTTGTATATAGTGTCAATAACTCAGAAAACAAATATTATAATTAATAAAGAAAATTATAAGATAGATGTCATTAGTGAGCAGAATCAAATATCAACAACTAATAAGATAATGTCAATAACTTTTAGTATATGTTAACAACTAAAAAACAACTCTGATTGTTGTTGACATGGCTTGTACGTGTAGATGACATGACTTATAATTGTTGTTGACATGGTTTCTATGTATAGTCGACATGGTTTGTACGTGTAGTAGACACGATATGTACCGTAGTTGACATGACTTGTATGTACCGTTGACACGATATGCACCATAGTTGACATAATTATATTAGTTGTTGACATGGCTAGTATATATAGTTGACATGATTTTTAATTGTAATTAACCTTAAAAACATGAATTGTAATTGTAATTACCCCTCCAGGTAGGACTGGGGCAGCCTGGACGCCCTCATCAGCGAGTAGCACGGAGGCAAGTCTGACTCCAACTTGTATTCAATGTCAACAACTTATAACCAAATGTCAACAGCTTGTATAAAGTGTGTACAACTCAGAAAACAAATCTTAAAATTAAAAAAAACAAAATCATACAATAGATGTCAATAGAGAGCAAAATCAAATATCAACAACGGGTCTTGTTAGGTTGAGATTTTTTAGCTTAATTGAGAAATGAGATGCATTTCAGCCACTCATTCACAATTTTCGCGCAATGTCAACTACTCAAACATTATGTCAACTAGGGGGCATAATTGTCATTTTCGCGATGTCAACTACGGAGACAATATGTCAACTACGATGTCAACAACAAATGTTATTTATGGGAACCACGATGTCAACAACAAGTGTTATTAATTGTATACGTAGTTGACATAGATTATATAGGTAGTTGACATGCATAGTTGATATTAAAAAAGGGAGATAACTAAATCTTAGCAACTAATTTTCAAATGAGAAATATTACCAAACAACCAGAGTGCAAAATATTTCATGCTTTAATTTGGAGAAATAAAAGAGAGAGACACGTAACATTTGCCTCAAAAGCAGAATTCTTTACGTATTTTCCGTTCTTTTCATACTTGATAAATCATCCAACAACAATAAAAAAATTTTACATTTAACATTTCTTCAATATCGAGAATATCGAATATAAACAACTCGTATTAAAATGTCAACAACTAACAAATAACACTTATAATTGACATATCAATACCGAAAATATCGAATGTCAACAACTCGTATTAAAATGTCAACAACTAAAAAATAACACTTACAATTGACATATCAATACCGAGAATATTGAATGTCAACAACTCGTATTAAAATGTCATCAGCTAAAAAATAAGACTTATAATTCACATATCAATAGCCAGAATATCGAATGTCAACAACTCGTATTAAAATGTCAACAACTAAAAAATAACACTTATAATTCACATATCAATAGCCAAAATATCAAATGTCAACAATTAAAACAAAGTTGAGATATCACAGTTAACAGGAATATCATTATTTAGGTGAATCTCCATCCCCATCATCATCCATACATCAATCATTCAAGCAAGAAAAAACAACAAAAACAAAAAAAGCAACAAAATCCGAGGGGAAAGAGGAAGAATATGTATAAAAATCAATACAAAATCAATCGGATCAAGGTTGCTGCTATCAAAATCTAAACGAGAAAAATGAAATGAGATTAGAAATTAAATTACATGTGTGTCCAAATACGATCTGCGAATTCCAGAAAGCGCCGCCTTCGTCGGGAGGAGATTGCGGCAGAGCTCCCGCCGGCGACATTCTCCGACATGTGGACGCCGGTCGCGTAGGCGTTTCTCGCCTGAATCGCGTATTTCCGATCTTGCCTTATCCTCGTTCACGAATCTCTGAATTCCAGCTTCTCGAACCCCCATTCCCTGTGTTTTCCCTAAATTTCACCGAATTAGGTTTTCAATTAACGCGAATTGAACATTCAGATCATCAATTGATTCAATTCAGTTGCTGATTCAGCTTCTCGAATACCGCCATTTCCTCGACGGCGTCGAAAACGCCGATTCCTTCAGCTTCAACGGTGAAGGATCGAAGCGCGCTCGTGAAAGCTCTCTCCACCTATCCGGAATATCTAAGAAACAAAGCTTCCGATGAGAAATCAGCGAAATGACGAAGAATTTCGAAGGATTGATCTGGTTGAGAGAGAAGAATGATGATTGGATCACCGCATCGACTCTCTGGGTGGCCATCTTCTTCATCCCTAATTAAAACATAAAATTACTATTCTGCCCTTTCATATTAAATTAATCTAAAAATATTTATTATGTGGCAAAATCTGGACCACTCATTTAATAAAAATGAGTGGCTGATATTGCATCTCATTTCTCAATTAGCCTAAATATATATATATATATATATATATATATATATATATATATATATATATATATATATATATATATATATATATATATATATATATACACACTACATAGCTTATGTGAGCATCATGCTCATATAATGCAAGTTAGCATTTTTATTTATAAAAATCAAGTTTGATTTGTTATTTTACTCATTTATTTAACGTTATAAAGAAAACGATTATCATGGACACTTTCTCAATAAAAATTAATCTTAGCTTCAAATTCATTTGTAGTACTACAATTAATTTTATCCTTTACTTTTTTTACAGCAATTCAAACTCTTCAAATAATATTTTGTAAAAATTAAGGATATTTGAGTAAATTAGTAAGTACTACTATGTGTTTATATGTACACAAAATTAATAAGAACATTTTTTTTGCTTCGATTGAATCTTTATGTATCTAGACATTAGATAGTTTTCTTAACATTTAATTGGAACCAGTACATGCATATGCTAATTTCTACTAGAGGCGGCAAAATCCATTTAAAGCTGCCCTTTTCATAAATCATAACCCCACCTCATTAATTGATAGCCTTTTGTATTTTTTTAATTTCTTCATCTTCTTAATGTTTCACATTTCATAATATTCAGTCAAGTCAAGGTAAACGCTACCGTCGCTACATGAGAGAGAAATGTGTGACAAATGAGTGAGAGAGAAAAGCCAAAAATGATATTTTCGTTTAAAAAATGAAAAATGACTTCATACCTATTTATAGATAATTTTAGAGACCAACGGTAATATTATTTTTGCTTTCAAAAGCTAAATATGACCTTTTCATCTAAAATGGAATATGGAAATTGAAAAATTACTCCTAATTTCTAACTATATAGTCAATCAAGTGTATAGGAAATTTATGGAAGTTTCCGTTTTCTTTCCTTTTGATTTCGCTTTAAATGTATTACTCCATCCGTCCCGCTTCAGCAGTCTCATTGACTTTTCTGCCTTTTTTTTGTAAAAATGATAAAAAATAGTTAAATTGGAGAAATGGTAAAGTAAGAGAGACAATAATGTAGATAAGACTCTTCTTTATATTATTCTCTCTTTTAACTTATCATTTCTCCTCTTTAACTATTTTTTATCATTTTTACAAAACAAAAAGGCAGAAAAATCAATGGGACTGTTAAAGCGGGACGGAAGGAGTACTACTTAGTATCAACTTTTATTATTATTTGTGGTAGCTGGTATGATATGATCCATGCATTAAATGCTAGGTTATCTACTCCCACAGTTCTGAAATAGGAGTAATCATTTGATTCGACATAAATTTTAAAAAATAGAAAGAAAAGTGAATAAAAAAATTAATGAATTATGAGTCTCATTTATACTGTATTAGTTTTATAAAAAAATATGAATGATCTAGAAGGACAGACCAAAATGAAGAAATGAAGAAATAGAAGCCAATTTCATCTAAGATTTGTGCCTTTTAGAGCCTTGAATTTGATATAGACCAGCTAACCACTAACTTATACTCACATGTTGCTGGAATCTGACAAATCATGTTTTGTCGATTTATTATCAGACAAAAATAGACTTTTCAAGTCCAATATTCAATATTCATTCAAAATCTAATGCATGTGTGTCAAATTTCATCTCATTTCCTCCCTAAATTTGCAAATGAGAATATGAGAGAAAAAATATGGCATCAACTACTCAATTTTAACTATAAAACTGTAGTTCGGTAACTATAACGAGGACTGTTGATGAAGATATAACCTAGTAACTATACTCAAAATAATAATCATCATCATCCAAAATTTGAGAGCTCAAATAACTGCACAAGATGAAGTTGGAGGCTCCCATGGTAGCCATTTTCCCTCTTGTTGTTTTGCTTCTCTTGCTGAACAGCGCCACGGTGCAGAGCACACCTTTCCCTGTAAGTGTTGGAGTGGTGGTTGACATGGACGATTATGTCGGGAAAATGGGGTTGAACTGCATCACTATGGCACTCTCTGATTTCTACACAAAACATGGCCATTACCAGACCAGGCTGGTCCTTACCAAGAGAGACTCCAAGAAAGATGTTGTCGGAGCAGCTGCAGCAGGTACTAATACTACTAAATCAACCTACTTATTAAACTCGCAGGTTCGCTGAATATACAATCAGTAAGGCCTAACTGCGAGATGATTTTCAATTGAACATGGGAAACTTTACTTACTGTGTCTGTTTTGTTCTTTTTTGCTGTTTTGGCCAGTCCCGCCGGCCTCCGGTACCAACACTCTGCAACCACAGAAAAAGCAAAGTCTATTACTCTTGTCATGTTAATCGAAACATGTTTGCTGCACATATATATGTAGCTGTGAGCCTGTGATAATCAGACATGTATGATAAGTTTATCTTCTTCTTAGCTGCATCTCTATTTAAGCGGAACTTGCTTGCCCTGAACAATATACTATGCCTTCCAACATTTTAACAGTAAAATGACAGAACAACTTATTTGCATTCCTTGCATGGTTGAAACTTGAAAGCTTGTACATAAGCATCAGAAACTGATGGTTAATGTTTTACTAATAGTTAAAGATTACAGCTTAATCGCCATAATACTTGGACTTAGAGAATGAAATCAATATCAAAATGTCATCATCAACAAATAGATTTCTTCTATAAACTGCTTAAAATTTGCCACTGGATGGCTAAAGTTCAAAAGAAGAACAGAATCTGTATTCTTTTCACATTTTCATGCCTGACTGATGCACTGTGAAAAAAAATGTAATCTGACTTACTTTTTCTTGCAACTAAATTATAAATGCAGCTCTAGATTTACTGAAGAATGTCCAAGTGCAAGCGATTATAGGTCCGTTGTCCTCGATGCAGACACCTTTTATAATACATCTTGGGAACAAATCCCAAGTACCAATCATAACATTTTCAGCTTCAAGTCCGTCTCTCTTGTCAATCCAAAGTCCATACTTTGTTCGCGCTTCCTTAGGTGACTCTTTCCAAGTAACGGCCATAGCTGCAATAGTCCAAGCCTATGGATGGAGAGAGGTTGTGCCTATCTGTGTGGATAATGAGTTCGGACATGGGATTATGCCATTTTTAGCAGATAGTTTGGAAAAAGTAAATGTGCGCATACCTTACAGGAGTGTCATACCATCATTCGCAACAGATGATCAGATTGATGCAGAGCTTTCCATGCTAATGACAAACCAAACTAGAGTTTTCATTGTCCACATGAGGACCACTCTTGGTTGTCGCCTGTTCAGCAAAGCTAAACAACTGGGAATGATGAGTGAAGACTATGTGTGGATAATAACTGATGGCATGACAAACGAGTTAACTTCAATGGATCGTTCAGTTATAGAAGAAGATATGCAAGGAGTTGTAGGTGTAAAACCTCATATTCCAAAATCAGGAGAGCTGCATAAAGTCAAAGTCAAATACAAGAAAGAGATTCAGCAGCAAGACCCAACAAATCAAGATCTGGACTTAAATATCTTTGGACTCTGGGCTTACGACTCTGCAGTTGCACTAGCAATGGCAGTAGAAAAGGCAGGAATAAGAAATGCTACGTTTCTGAAGAAGGCAGGTGATTCCACAACACCAACAGATCTTGAAGGCTTTGGAATCTCAGCCGTTGGAACTGAACTGATTCAGGCATTGTCAAATGTCACTTTCAAAGGCCTTGCTGGAGACTTTAAACTAGTTAAGGGACAACTCGAATCACCTCCTTACCAGATAATCAATGTGATTGGTGAAGGAGCCCGCGTTGCAGGATATTGGACAAAAGAAAATGGAATTGTTAGAGAACTCAACTTTGCAAAATCTACCAAAAATATGCATTCCACTTCCATGTCCAACATCGGATTCATTATGTGGCCAGGTGATAGAAAAAATCCACCCAAGGGTTGGGTCACTCCGACCAATGGGAAGAAGTTAAGAATCGGAGTACCTGTAAGGGTTGGTTTCTCTGAGTTCATGCATATCACTTGGAACTCCGATAATTCTACAAAAGTGGAAGGTTACTGCAAGGATGTTTTTGATATGGTGATCGAAGCACTACCATATGGCGTGCAGTATGAGTATTTTCCTTATGCTACATCTGACCATACAATGGCCGGCAGTTATGACGAGTTTGTGTATGCAGTACACCAAGGAGTAAGTATCTTTCTACTAACGATTCAAAAACACCAAAGCACCACATTTTCATACTTAACCTTTCTATTCCATGGGCAGGAATTTGATGCTGCAGTTGGAGATGTAACTATCGTAGCAAATAGGTCAAAGTATGTCGATTTCACCCTGCCTTATACAGAATCTGGTGTAATAATGGTTGTACCCATTAAAAACGACCAAAGCAAAAAAGCATGGGTATTTCTAAAGCCACTGACATGGAAACTTTGGTTGACAAGCTTTTGCTCGTTCGTTTTCATGGGCTTCCTTATTTGGATTCTAGAACATCGGATCAATGAAGATTTCAGGGGCCCTCTTTGGCATCAAGTAGGCACGATATTTTGGTTTGCCTTTTCAACAATGGTGTTCGCTAACAGTAAGTTAAATATTTTCTAGCATTACACATACATTACACTAATCTAACAAGTAATTTATATTGGTTTAATTTTGTAGGGGAGAGAGTGATAAGCAACTTGTCTAGGTTTCTGCTGATCATATGGTTCTTGGTGGTTCTGATACTAACGCAGAGCTACACAGCTAGTCTTACTTCCATGTTGACAGTCCAAGAGCTGAAACCCACTATCACAGATGTCAATGAGCTTATAAGAAACAAAGAAACTGTGGGCTACCATAATGGGTCATTTGTTTTTGAACTTCTGAAAGGATTGAACTTTGACAAATCCAGACTTTTAGCATATAACTCCCCCGAGGATATGCATGAACTTTTCAGGAAAGGTAGTGCAAAAGGTGGTATATCTGCTGCTTTTGACGAGATACCATATGTCAAGCTTTTCCTCGCCAAATACTGCTCAAAATACATCATGTTTGGGCCAACGTACAAGACAGATGGTTTTGGTTTTGTACATATCACATACCCTTCTCTATTGATGTATATCCATATACTTACACGTACTTATTTTTTAAATGTAATGTGTGTGCAGGCCTTTCCTCTAGGATCTCCACTAGTGCCTGATATTTCAAGAGCTATATTAAATGTTACCGAGGGAAAGAAGATGATGGAGATTGAGAAGAATTGGTTCGAAAACGATACCAAATGTGCAGATTTTATTGAGTTTTCCTCATCAAACAGTCTTGGGATAGAAAGCTTCTGGGGGCTCTTCATGATTGTAGGTATAGCTGGAGTTTTAGCCTTGATAATCTATGTGACTAGATTTCTCTACGAGAATTGGCATGTTGTGCGTCGAGGTTCTGACGCAGAGACAACGCTAGCTAGCAAATCACTGGAGTTACTCCAGAGGTTCAACAGCAAAGACCTCACTAGTCGCACTTTCAAGAAATACGAACGAAGAGTGAATCACAATGGTTGCGGATGTGATTGTGCGAGAATAGTGATGGAACCTTCCAACGAGTATTTCCATCCAAACCCATCAACACTCTCGCATAACTCACCAGGCAACAACGGCCCACCAAGTCGTATGTCTTCAAGTCCTGAAGCGCAAGCAGGATGCTCCACGATAAGGCACGAAGGAGAAGAGTCTAATGTTATAGAACAAGACCAAGACCAAGACCAGCAATCAGCGTCAACCGTGGCTCAGGAAACTCACTAAGACAGTTGGCTCATATAAATGGGATTTATCCTAAGCACCAAGGGCGCGGATAAAGGCAATAGATTTGCAATTCTGGAAACAAACATGTCACATATGTATTCACAGAAGCATATGCGCTTAGATGCACCATTGACAATGTTGTAGAACAAAACTTACCCGCATTTCCGTAACCACAGCTTCCACTTTTTAACTACATATCTTTCCGCTATCTTCGGCAACATCTATTTTCTTCACGGGGTAGTCCTAGAAAAAATAAAGTTTGCAAGGATAAAAGTTTACTTATATTATGCCACACAACACCTCTCTATGCAATCCCCTTACATTGTGTTAACAAAGTTAATATTCGGAATTTCTTTTAGTCTTTGTTTCAGCATTTTAAAATATGGAATGCCAATATGAAAATTGTGTCTTAACAAAGATTGCAGAGCAAAACTTACTAGCATATTTTCAATCACAACTTCCACCTTTAACTCCATATCTTTCCACTAGCTTCTTGAACAGTCATTGAAATTGCTCTCTTCACGGCGGCTCCTCATCTATGTTTGAAGAAGGCTGAGTCCTATTAAAATGAAATTTTGCAAGGATGAAAAATTTACTTATGTCACAGACTCACAAACCACTCTCCATCCCTCACATTCGCAACGAGATTCTTGGAGAGAGAATCACAAATCACAAATCACAAATAACAGAATCGAGAATTGAGTAGTAACAAAGTTAATTTTCAGAATTTCTTTTAGCATTCGTCTCGGTATTTTATCAAACAGGTTATGGATTGTCATATAAACGACCACAGCACATAAATGGAAACACAAACCTTTTCTCGCGCATATTTATCATTCTTCCTTTGAAAATTACCGTTGGCTAGCTCATCAGTGTTAAGTCTGGATAATGGCTTAGTAAAATTAAAATATTCAGCTAACAATATACAGATTTGGTAGAACTCAATCGAAGAATATTAGCCTACAAAATTGTACTACTATGTATTTTGATAAAACATAATTTTGACTTTTCAGAAGAAATTTCCACTGAATTTTCACATATACAATCCTATTGGAATTTCTAAGTAATTTTCACTTGAACATAACACTGTTTACTCTAAGTAAAGCCATATTACACACTTAATCATTCCATACTCCAAAGCATATTATAAAAAAAATCGAAGCTCTTATTATATTTTTCATATAAATAGTGAAGTACTTGTCTTGACAGCATCAAACTGACTCAGATATTATTAGAGAAACACAACAACTATGAATACTATAATTGCAAATGCAAGTATATAAGATAATCCCTTGACTTCACATTAGTAAACTCCAATTATAGTCTCAAGTTTCAACCTTCTTCAAGCAAAATAGCTCACTTGTGGGTCCCACACAACTACAACTTCTCAAATTTATCCTAATTCCTATATATACATTCCAACACATTTGCATCATCAATATCCCATACATCTCAATTCTTGATATACATAGATGGAGAAAAGAAGCCATAACATTCCCATCTTGTGCATCTTCCACTACTTATTGTTATCTAACATAAATTTGAGCCCAAAAATGGCAGCTGCACAAACCATCCCCATAAAAGTAGGTGTAATTCTTGACATGGATGGCTACGGAGAGATGGCCTTCAACTGCCTATCCATGGCCCTTTCCGACTTCTATTCCACCCACTCTCACTACAAGACTCGCCTCCGCCTCACCACCCGACCCCCAAAAGCCGACATCATTGGCGCCGCGGCCGTAGGTGAAGCTCTATTCCTCTATCATAGCATTTGGTCATAATAATAGGCATGATTGATAAAATAATCCAACTTACTCAAATGTTTGGTTTGCATGATTATTTAATCATCCTCCAATCATATTTAACCAAATTGATGATCTTGAAAAGTGCAGGCCTAGACCTACTCAAGAATGTGCAAGTGCAAGCCATACTAGGCCCAACATTCTCCACACAGGCCAGCTTCCTCATCTCTCTAGGAGACAAATCCCAGGTCCCCATCATCTCCTTCTCCGCCACAAGCCCTTCCCTCTCCTCCACCCGAAGCCCCTACTTCGTCCGCGCCACCCTCAGCGACGCCTCCCAAGTAGAGGCCATAGGCGACCTCGTAGAGGCCTTCGGGTGGCGAGAAGTCGTCCCCATCTACGAGGAGAACGACTTCGGAGAAGGCATCATGCCTTACCTCAGCGACGCCCTCGGCCGCGCCAACGCCCAGATACCTTACAGGAGCGTCATCCCGCCTCTCGCCACCGACGACCAGATCGAGGCCGAGCTCTACAAGCTCATGACCATGCAGACCAGAGTGTTTGTGGTCCACATGATGAGCCCCCTCGCGTCTCGTCTCTTCCTTATCGCGCACAGGGTCGGCCTGATGAGCCCGGATTGCGCGTGGATCGTGACGAATGGGGTCACCAACGAGCTCGAGTACCTGGATAGATCTGTGCTGGATTCCATGCTGGGAGTTGTTGGAGTGAGGCATTATGTCCCGAGGAGTAAAGAGCTTAAGAGCTTCGAAACTCGGTTTAGTAAACAAGTGCTTGTTGGTGATAAGTTGAGCATTTTTGGGCTGTGGGCTTATGATGCAGCCACTGCATTAGCTATAGCAGCAGAGAAGGCAGAGCTTAAAGATGTTAACTACATACAAAATTTGACGAACTCAACGGATCTCGAAGGATTTGGAGTGTCGGGTGGTGGGCCGAGCCTCATCAAGGCCTTGTCGAACACAACATTCACAGGGCTCGCGGGGAGCTTCAGGCTGGTCGATGGGGAGCGTGAGGCGCCCCCTGTCGAGATTGTCAACTTCGTAGGCCATGGAGTTCGGGGCGTTGGATATTGGACTAAAGAGAGTGGGATTGTCAAAGAACTCAACGCTAAAAGCGCGAACATGGATGCAGATTCAACTACCAAATCGAGGCTTGGATCGATCATCTGGCCGGGAGACACGACGTCTTGGCCTAGAGGTTGGGTGATCCCAACCAATAAAAAGAAGTTGAGAGTTGGAGTGCCTGTGAAAGCTGGCTTCACTGAGTTTGTGAGAGTTACATGGAATGCTGACAATTCTACAAGAGTGGAAGGGTATTGCATAGATGTGTTTGAAGCAGTGATGGCAGCATTGCCTTATGGTGTGAGCTATGAATACATCCCATTTGCATATCCCAACCGCACCGCGGCTGGAGATTACAACAGCCTGACCTATCAAGTATTCCTCGGAGTAAGCATCTTCGCCTTCTTTTCTGGTCATATAACTACAAGATAGATGAATTATCTGCCCTACCAAACTGTCTCTAACATGATGAATGTGCAGAACTATGATATTGTTGCTGGAGACGTGACGATTGTGGCGAACAGGTCGCAGTACGTGGACTTCACTCTGCCCTACACAGAATCGGGCGTGGCCATGATCGTGCCAATGAGAGATGACAAGAGGAAGAATGCATGGATTTTCTTGAAGCCCCTGACTTGGGAGCTGTGGGTGACGAGCTTCTGCTCGTTCGTCTTCATCGGATTCTTGATCTGGATCCTTGAGCACCGGATCAACGAGGACTTCAGGGGGCCGTTCTGGTACCAAGTTGGCATGATCTTCTGGTTCTCCTTCTCAACCATGGTGTTTGCTCATAGTAAGCCTACTATCTCCTTCTCCATTCACGCTCTGTCCACGAAAAACAGTCTTATTTCTGCATTTTGGTCCATCCACCAAATTAGCCTATATCTCAGTTTCCACTAACAATACGTTAATCACTTTTTTTCTTTATCTCTCTTACTTTACCAATTTTACACTGAAACTCGTGTACTCTGATAGAGGAGAGGGTTGTGAGCAACCTGTCAAGGATGGTGTTGGTCATATGGTTTCTGGTGGTCCTGATCCTGACACAGAGCTACACCGCGAGTCTAGCATCGATGCTCACCGTTCAGAAGCTGCAGCCGACGGTGACCGACGTGAATTTCCTGATCAGGAACAGCGAAAACGTCGGATACATGCAGGGATCATTCGTGTTAGGATTCCTCAAGAAGATGAACTTTGACGAGTCGCGTCTCGTGGAATACGACTCGCCAGAGAAGCTCGACGAGCTTCTCTCCAGCGGCCGCATTGCTGCTGCATTCCATGAAGTCCCCTACATAAAGCTCTTCCTAGGCAAATACTGCTCCAAATACACCATGATCGGACCCATAAACAAGGCCAACGGTTTCGGCATCGTATGTTTTTTTTTTATCAAAACCTAAGGGACTGTTTGGTAGGGTAGATAACTCATCTATCTTAAAATTATACTGCATGACCTAAAATACGTGTTTATTTATCTTTCCTACCAAACTGTCTCTAAGTTAATTTGAGTTACAGTTTTGTTTTTAGCTAGCTAGCCATATAACATGTGGGTTTTTTAATTCAGGTGTTCCCGATCGGTTCGCCTATGGTGAAGGACGTTTCGCGCGCAATTCTTAACGTGACAGAGGGGCGGAAGATGGCGGAGATGGAGAGGAAATGGTTGGGAGGTGTGAAGAATTGTTTGGATTCGAATGAGTTGGCGTCGCCTAAGAATCTAGGGCTTGGGAGCTTCTGGGGTTTGTTCTTGATCGTGGGGGTGGTGGGGATGGCGGTGTTGATTTTTTATGTGGGAAAATTTGTGCGTGAGAATTTGGGTGAATGTGATCCTAATGCCACGATGTGGCAAAGGATAGTGGAATTGATGCACAAGTTTGACGATAAAGATAAGAATAGTCATACTTTTAAGAAAGATGGATTGTGTGGAGGTGATTGTGGTGGACAGAGTCCTTTACTTGTGTCGATGGCCTCTCCTCGAACCGATGGGCCGCCGAGCCCGGTTGCGTCGAGCTCGGGTTTCCCGAGCCCCGTCCAAAGACGAGAGATTGAGCTTTACTTATCTCAAAGGAAATGACTCAATGTAGATAATTTATTACTTGCGACCTAAATAGTAGTAGTTCTTTATTTTCTTACTTATTTTTTGTCTCTTACATTTTCATTTATGGTGGATTTGTGTGTGTAGTATATCTACAACATGCTAGTAATATTTTGTTTAGTACTTACTACAAATGACAGCTCATTATATATAAACTAATAAAACCCCGAAAATACGATTGGAAATTTTCAACAAGTTGACGAAATATTATTGAATTGTACTGACTTAAAAAAAAAGAAGAATACGTTGTTGAAGTGTTTGAATAAGTCTGGAATCTTCAAAATTCAAATTTGCTAATGTGACGCGTAACAACGGCATTACTTAGATAAGAGATAATAAGCAATAAAATAATTCAAAGTAGTAGTATATGGTCATATATATTAGCCTGGGCATTGACTTTCATAACGTGTTGCAAAAGTTCATGTATCCATTTATAATTTAAGAGGACTATTTTGTTTGAAATTCGACAATTATAAAGACTTGAAAGTTAGTAAACTGTGGTTAGAAAAAAGAGAAAAGAAGTATGCGAAAGGGAAACATCATGAGATCGATTTGAAAACGATGAAACTTTGTTTGAAATATTCTTCGTTTTCCTATGTCTGTGGTCATGATATATATGGACGGTCTCAGTTCTAATTAATTCAAGGTCTTGGTCATTCAAAAATAATAGGAGTACTTAACATTTATATTTTAATATGCATACGAATCCCTAGCTATTTTTTTAATTTAATACAGTACTACTTATTTTGTATAATTAACACATCGATCACCATCATCGTTCACCGACACTCTTGATTAAAAAAATTGCTATACATGCACATGTAGGCAGGAGTTCGTTATATTGCTAACTTTTTAAATTGATAACTCACCAACGCAGCGTATTAAAAATGTCAACACGATGACATTAAAATGTCAACCCAATATATTGAAATGTTAATTGTTGACATATTAATGTCATCGTGTTGACATTTTTAATACACTGCGTTGATGAGTTAACAACTTAAGAAAGTTAGCAATTGATCACACCTCTGCACCTGTATGTTGCAAATATTTTTTCTCAATTGTGAAAATGTTTATTTTCTTAACAAAATAGTAGTAGGAGTATTAGTTACTCCCTCCGTCGTCCCCCTTCCATTGAGAGTTTTATTTTGTCATTTCCGTCCCTTATTAATAGTCATGTTTCACTTTTATCATAAATAATAAGTAAATCATATATTCCACCAACTGATATATATTAGTGGGATCTATATTATACTAACTTATTCAAACTATTTTTTCTTTACATGAAAATTCGTGATCAAATCAAATAGGACTCTTATTAGAAAACGGAGGGAGTATATTTTAATTGTGATTTCTGATTTGATATTTATATGGAAAGAATTGTTAATATTGTTATGATTTTATTGTAAAGATAAATATATAAATAGAAAGAAAGATTGACGAGATCATGACGGTTGATGATATTATACTAAATTAATAAAATCATACTACTACTATTCTGCACTGTATATAAGATTCTCGCCTAATCCTCAGAAAATATCTTACCTATATATTGAAATTATTGTCGGTTTACTTTCTTTCCAATTAATCATTTTAATTTTTAATACTAATTCAAACGCTCTAAGACCTATTTAACTTATCTGCTTAGTTTAGTCTTATATAATATGTTAGAATGTACACTATGCCAAACATGTATTATATTCTGAAACTCTTTATTATAATTATGAACTCCCAATATATTTTACTATGAATTATGTACGAATTATTCAAAAATATATGTGTTCGAGTTACTTGGCTACTCTCATATTCTTTGCTCAAGTAAAGTTTAGGGCAAATTCTGATTTGTATCCCTAATTTCTTGGAGTATTTTAAGAAAAATATTTCTCGACTTTTATCTTCTCTTTAAAAATCTTCAACTTTCACAATTTTCCTTAAAATGTCCCCAACTTCCGTTTTATGTCGTCCCACCTTCTGTTTCTCCTATACAAACTTTCAACTTTTTATAACATGCTCATGTATCATATTCATATTCACTTCATATTAAGAAAAACATGGTGATCTATTGAATGAAACGCAGATGCTATACATTGATGACAAAACTTCCCTAACTCATTTCCTTTCTATACAAGACGCTTACCATTTACAACTACTATTATTACTACTGTGACACATATTTCTGCAAACATTGTTTTAAGTTCTGGAAATTCACTGGCTTTGATACAAAGGAATCCATACCATTAGCATAACAATCTTCAGCACTCTCTGACAATGCATTTGCTGTCATCTGCACAAAATCAACACATTTTATCAATGGAAAATAGAGCAGCATCAAATAATATCTCAGGTGACGCCGCTTGTTTTTATATGAAGAAAAGGACTTAATAACATCAAGTGCTTACTGCAATGATCGGTGTCCTTTTTCGTGGAAGCAAATTTGGTGAAGAACGTTGAGGTGCCAACTGCATCTCGACTCCTGCCTTCACTGCATCGTCCCAACTACCTGTTTCCTCAAAGGATCGTATCAATCTTGTAGCTTGAAGTCCATCCATTACCGGCATGCATACATCCTGCCCATATTTCCCAATGTGTTATCAACAATAATAGATCAAATGCAGAAGGACCAAACATTTCTTATCAACATTTTAGACTTATTGATTAAGTTTTAAGCATACCATTAGAATGAAATCGTAATCGTTGCATTGAACCGCACGCACAGCTTCTGCTCCGTTATTAACAACATCTATGTCGTGGCCCAACTGCTTCATCATTGACTTGGTGACAATCACGTTGATCTTGTTATCTTCCACGAGAAGAATCTTCGGTTTCACCTCAGCTGTTGGAGCTTCATTGCCCTTCCCGGAAGCGCACTCAAAACTTCTGTCTGTTCGAGCCTGAGTTCGACATCTTTCTTTGGAAACACTAGGCTCAGAAATTTCACTCGAGCAGTGTGCCTGTTCATTACTTTTAGCTGAATCTAAGTTAGCCGAACACAAGCTCAGGCTTGGTGAAACTTCAACTTCAGATGATGTATCCATGGAAGCTGAATGCGCATCTTCCTCTGAACTGATCTCTTTATATGTGATGCTGCTAGAGGGTGATGAAGAATCCTCCAACAAACCATTGAAACTATGCGAGGGATCAAAGCCATAGGTGAGTGGTGAGAGCTTTTGGATCCTTCCGGAACCTTGAGAAGAAAGTAAACCTAAAGTGCGTGGTTGAAACTGAAACACTCCTGCATGTAAATCTTCATCATCTGAGACATCTTGGCTATCCATATCCGACAGCTCATCAGGATCGTCTGAACTTTCAGAGATCGATGAAACTTTATAGGGTAGTATAAACGTGAAAGTAGACCCTTTGTTTTCTATGCTTGATACAGTAAGTTGACCACCCATGAGCTCAACCTGTTCACAAAACAAAAATGTGTATAAACGCAGAGGTCGCCAACCAAGCATACTTTTGACTGCATATGAATCCCAAGATTTTGAAATGAACTAAGTAGAAGCAGCAGAAAAGTAGATGAATGAAGTTGAAATATATCCATCTAGGAAGCATGTTAATCTAGTTATTCTTTCTGAGGAAGATCAACTTCTCAAGAAGGAGAAACTTGAACCACAATTCAAAGGAATGATAATTTACCAGTTGTTTACAAATTGCAAGTCCTAATCCTGTCCCACCATACTTTCTAGCAGTATCTGCACCTGCTTGCGTATACTTCTTGAACAGAGTGGGAATCGCGTGTTCTGTCACATATAGATCAATGAAGGCGATTATCGTATTCAGTTTCCAACAAAAGAGGTTTGAAAATGAAAGCAAAAAAACAATGAATTTGAGCAGATACCTGGTATTCCAATCCCCGTGTCATAAACATCACAGCGAATCCACACTACTGATTCTTGAGTATTAGAATGGCTGGCTTCGTCTTCTTCCATTGGAGTCCCAGCTCTCTCTTGATCGTTCAGCTTGTTTTTAAGTTCATTGTTATCATCAATACCTTCTCCCTTGCAGCATCCATGACTGCCTCTCTGGTCACCTGTGCTTTGACTCATAGATGAGTCCTTTCTTGTGTTTGGTGAATCAGTGGACTGATCTGCAGAAGCTTTCCAAGACTTTTGTTTGCTTAAATTGCGCGGCTCTGGCACTACATAAAGCTTTATCCCAACCTTTCCCTTGTGCGTAAACTTGATGGCATTGCTGTTAAACATTGAAGCATGGATATCTTTATAAATAAATCAGCAAATATAGCATGCATAAACTCAAAACTGAAAATCAGCCTTTTGCATTAACTGGTACTCGAGAGAATATGTAACATGAAATCTCCTAGTCAATAAGTCCATAAAAGGTGAGAAGACAAAGCTTTAGATACTGCTAAATCTTATTCTTGAAAAACTCATTCTATATATAAGATTCAAGCATCAAAACTGTTATAGCATAAACCGATGTTATATGAGAAAGTCCTGTACGCACCTGACTAAGTTTGTTAGAATCTGGCGAATCCTTAGAACATCTCCGATCACCTGAAAAATAAGGCAGTTTCTATAAATACAATCCAATCTACAAATTAAGCTGCTCGCTCTTGAATATATTTAGGACCCTAACATGATATCAACTCATTTACCTCCACAGGAACATCATCTGCTATATTTCCTTCTAAGGTTAGTAATTTCTGTAGTGATGCAGCTGCCGTCTGCAGCACATGTTTTACTACCTCTCTTGGTCTAAATTTTGCAGCTTCCAGTTTCATAACTCCTGAAAGATATGAGTGGGAGGATTTGTAAATTCAGTTCCATTCTTAATTAGATGAGCGAACACTAAAGATGAATTGATGACAAAATATGTAAAATTCCCACCTGACTCAACCTTAGAAAGATCAAGGATATCATTGATTATTCGGAGAACCAAATCGCCCGAAGATATCATCACGTTCACCTGCTGTCGCTGCTCTTTGTCGAGCTTAGTGTTGGAAAGAATCTCAGCCATGCTTACGACTCCGGATAGAGGAGATCTTATCTCGTGAGACATGGTAGCCAACATTTCTTTCGCACGCATTGATTCCTCTGTGAGAATGTCATCAAGAGAAAATTAGCTACCACTTTATCTATGGCCCGTTCTTGACTTTACAACATTATGGTAGAATCTAGATAACCTGTGATATGGATCGTCTTGGTGAGCTCTGTCTCCTTAGCTTTTTGTACAGCCATCTCTTCTCTAATCTTTGCCATCTTTTCTCTTTTCCGCACCTGCAATACATCAAGGAACATAAATTAGCAGAACAAAATGTTTTGTGATTATAGATATATAAACAAGTTATGTGAAGGAAAAGGGTTAAGAATGGAACTGACCTGATCAGTCACTTCCATTCCCATATAATTTACACCGATTGTCTCTCCAGCCTTGCTGAAAACAGGTTCAACGTAGATTAAGAAGGTTTTTGATCCAAATAGCTCTGTTTCAAATGTGATTTCTCTCTTTGCAGGTAATCCTTTCTCCAGGACTTCTTGTTTGAAGTCTTGAGATTCCTTTACACCAGAGCCGGTGAAGATCTCAACATCTGTTTTGCCTATGATATCCTGTAAAATTAGTAACTCTGAGGAATCATTCTAGAGCAAAAGATGTACTCGAAGTTATACACTTCTTATAGTTAAAACAGTCAGTTCAAGTGACTGTAAGATATTGCCAATTTACCTCCTCGCGCAAACTTGGGAAATGGTTAAAGATGAACCGGTAGCGCAGTTCTTTATCCTGAAAATTGTGGAGCACTTGGTCAGTAGCTAATGTAAAATTAGATGTTACTATTCTGCCCCTTCTTTCCATCTCTCCATTGTTTTTAGTACATTGGTATTCAAGCAGCACGACAAGCACTTTCGGGAATATTGAGAATTTTCATAAGCTAAGCACAATGATGATATAAATCCCATATAGATGCAGAAGAATCGAACAACAGCATACCTGATGGCCTATGACAACTGGAGCATTCTGCAAGACGAAATGCAAGAAATTATCTGCTCTATTCAAAACCTGCGACAGTTCCTCCACAGGGGTAGACTGCTTTTCCAAATTCTCAATACTCTCCTGCAACTTCCCTATCAACACTTGCTCTCGTCTAAGACTAGCCTCTAGGAGTTTCTCCAGATTCAGGGCCCGTTGCTTCCAGTAAACCACGCTGTCATATTCAGCATCTACGCTTATTTTCTCATCTTGGAAGACAGAATCACGCTTCCTCCTCGGAGCATCTTGATACAAGTACTTGAGATTCTCATCAAGAATGGAGATGGGACGCTTGTTGCCACCATATCCATCTCTTTCAAACCGATGTTCCTCCAGTATCTCTAACTTCTTGAGCTCAACTTCTCGCTGCTGCTTGCTGAGGGTATCAAGCTCCTCCCTAAGGAGGCGCACAGCGTTCTCCTGCTTGTATTCCCAATTCCTCACCAAGCTAGCCAGCTGCCAGTTCCCCTTGTCGGTGAAGTTGGCAAGCTCAATGAGGCGCTTGAAATCAACTATGTCAGGCTCCCTCTTGATGGTGACCTCCTCCAACATGTCTTTATCCATTCCTGGCCTCTCAACATTGAACTGCCTCCCGGCTTCATTCATATCCTCCGGCCACATAGAAGAGAGGACAATGTCCATCTCCTCTGACTCAATGGTCTCAATCGCACAACCCATGATTTCTTCTACAAGTCAAGATTGCAAAATTTCCAAACCAAGCTAGGCAAATGCATCAGTGCCTAAGTTACTGTTATCGTAGTTTTGCGATGGATCACAGTGAAGTCTCTGTTAATTAAGATTCTGCAATTTAGAATCAATTACAACTATAAACTGAAAAGGGAACATAGAGAGGCATGGCATTAAACAAGCAGTTTAAGAGGTGTAAAGAGCTAAAGTTGCAGTATATTCTACTCCACTAATGAACAACTAATTCAATACGTTTGAAATAAAACTTTGCAATATTGAATTGCACCGAACAAAAGTTTGAGCTACAAGCTCCTGGAAAACACACAAACATGAAGGCAAAATATTTTTGTTTGATTTTGGTGGTTGTTCATCGCAAAAAACAGGCATTAATGAATTCGATCCTTAACAGAACATTTTGGAGACCAGAATTGCACACTATCAAAATTTACAGCAATTCAATTCCATTAAAACCACTGTATTTTATCAAACAAAACACCATTGACTGAAGTCGACGATAATGGTGAAGAACATGCAATCACAATCAAAATTACGATAAAAATTTGAATAGAGCTGACCTTTATGAAAAATTGACTAATCGAAGAATATCTGACGGCTACTTTCTGAGCTTGACGATTAATAAGAAGATGCTAAGTCGGTTCGCAGCCTTGAAACTTTTCACTGTAGATCTGAAAGAATCTTAGCTCAGTCAGAGGGGGGAAAATGATTAATATAAGCCAAAGTTTTGCGCGCATAGAAAATGCAGAGAGAGAGAGAGGAGTGCATGTGCTGAAGCAAATAAACAAAAGAAAAGGGGAAAAAAGAAAAACTAGAAACAAAGCATGATTATATACATTAAATGCGTGTGTGGAAAAGGAAACCAAGAAGAAGCCATGTGATGATCATCGGTTTTAAGGCGATTGATACACACAAATATGGTTGATTGGGTTTTCTCTTATTATAACACCCTAATTTATTTATGGTTTATCCACTCTTTTATTTTAATCCCAGTTTCACAATGCTCCGGCTTTTCTGGTTCTGTGTTGAGAGAGGTTTTTTAAATGGAGTAACCCCGTCATTCGAGGTGAAGTTTTATTGACGGCCCATCGAAACAAGCCTCGGTTTATTTTTATTGAACGATAAATGGATCCACGTTCTGTTAACTCATTTCATTCGTATTTATCAGTAAAACTGCTTCGAAGTCAAAAATTCATTTAAATATAAAATTAAAACCAGTTGTGATTTGTGTACGTAGCATTAAAACATAATTAGATGGGTGCATGTCATAATTATTCAGAGTGACTCTAGTATTTTTCGAAGTTAGTTATAATCATGGAAATAAAATACTGATGTTGCCACGTGGACAGTTTTATTGGTTATTGGGCAATGCAAGTTGTTACTAAAATGAATTAGTTCATGCATATACATCTGCTAATTGTAATTAATTAATCATATTTATTAATGAACGAATAAAAAATCAAAAGTCGGCCACTTGGTTGGGGAATCGACCTGTATATATATAATATATATAATACCCAAAAATGTCTGCTTTATTTAACTGCATGAGTTATAATCTGAAACACAGCAAGTAGCAGTGTCATTTTATTATTCTAATCATTTGTATTTTCAGTTTCCAACGATGTGTATTTTTCTAATAAAAATCTTAGCATTATTTTAACGTGCAGGGTTACGTTTTGAAAGATTAAATGTGGACAAATAATGGAATATGTGTCTGCATATGGATTTCCATTATTATTAAGAAGCTATTTGAATACTTATTAAAAATTACATAATACTAGCTATTAAATATAAAAAATATATATTCTATAGGAGTATAATAGAAAAAGGTACTCCGTATTCAAAGAAATTTTATTTTATTTCCCGAAACTAAGTAGTACTTATTTGTCAACAACTGATCAAATTTAAAAGGTGCAGTAAATGGGTTAATTAACTAATTTCATTTTACGTGCAATGGACGAACATATTTTACGTGCAATGGACGAACATATATGTGAATTACATATATAGGACGTTTAAATTTATTTCGAAAATTCAAACATATAGCATGATATGATAGACTCATAATTAGAAATATTAGGTCAACCCTAAAAGAACAATTCATAAATATAATTGATCTATGTGGTTCGGAATTAAATTTGGAAAAAGAATATTAGAATTAGAATCTTTCAATTATAATATACATACGATTTATAAATGAAGATAAAGTCTGGATTGCATTATTGGATAATACTCCTTCTGTTCTATAGTAATATTCTATAGTAATAGAAACATTTCATTTTGCGCACTCGTTTTAAAATATTAATTATAAATAATTAAAGTTAAAAAAAAGTAAAATAAGAGAAAAATAATGTAGAGAAGAGACTTATTTATAATTATTTATAATATAATAGTACTCCTATTAGGTTAAATAAAGCGCAGTAAATTAAATAAAAAAGATAAGGAAGTGGCTAAGATGTTCTGGTGTCCCATGATTGGTTTATTGCATGTAAACTAAATTTAGATTTTGTAGAAAAATAGACAAAGTGACAGAAACAACAGAAAGGCATGCTGCCCCATGTTATTTTTGTTGGGCACTAAATTCTGAAATATAAAAGCACTGAAATTGATGGCTATTTAATTCATAACCATCAAACAACGTAAAGGCAGCTCACACGAAATTTTTTAATAGATATATATATATATATATATATATATATATATATATATATATATATATATATATATATAAATTAATAATTTAAATTGTTCTATTTTAATCATTTATCAATTAATTATATTGATAATTTTCATTTTCATTTTCATTTTATAAAAATAATTTTAAAAATCTTATATAGAGTCATAATAATAGTTTCCATTTTGTGCTAATCGTTTTGGGTTCCTAAATCATGAATTCAGTTTTCAGTTCAGACGTCTAAAGAAATTTCCTTTTGAAAAACAATTCCATAAACCATAGTATATATATATTAAAAAAAAATCTATATATACTTAATGGCAAAAACTCCGTGAGAAAAATATCAATATGTAAAGGGAAAATTAGTAGTCATTGAAAAATGTATGAGTTACAGTGGAGTTTTAAATTAATATTATTATTGTCTTGTTAAAAAAATATTAATTAAATTAGCAGGGAATATAATCTTTCTAATTAATGTAGCTTAGACTGAAAATCGATTGTTCCTTTTCACATTTAAATAATTAGCTATAACTTGAAGGATGATTTCACAAGTCAATTATCAACCGTGAGTAACAACCCATCACCGTCACCTTTGTAATAGTAATAAAAATGATATTTAAACTCGATATTAGTTAATCTAGCTACTCTAATTTTCTCGATAATAATGATTAATGGGGTAAGAAAATGAATGTACGCAAGGACTGAAATTGTTATAATTAAATTCAGTTTGAATGGTGTATTAATAATTAATGAATTAAATCACAAAATTCTATTGTTAGAATAATAAGTATGTGTTTTAATGTATATATCTTCCCTTCAAATAACATGCCACCTTCACCTTGTTGGAATCTCGAGTGGCGTAAGACTGTCATATAATTATATAATAATTGACTTTTTATATAAATATAAAATATACTAATAAATCACTAAAAAGAGTACTATTTAAAATGACGGAGCCTTTACTCGGCAGTGATAATAAATCACTGAAAATAATACTATATGTTTAATTAATAATTTAATAGTGCAATGCCAACTATTCCTTATACATCTATATATTCAAATCCTATTTCTTTATGAGGTTTAAACCTTTTTTCTAATCAAGCAATTAATTTTTTTATTGTGACATTTAATAGCCTTCCCTCGAATAGTCAAATAGGTGGTGCTGGATTGATATTGTTCAATTGAATTCGAAAACTGAAAATAAATATTTCGAAAGCGAACAAGCACAATACGCGTATAATATCCAAATGTGTGATTATAGTAGTATTTATGGGCTGAATATTCATAAATTATTTGAAGAAAGATTCAAATAAACTCTCAAAGAAAAAGGGCACTATGGCTGCTAGTCTGTCAGTACAAAACTTATTAGAGAAATGAAAATAGTATAATTAAATTTCACACATGTCAACTTGAGCAGCCCCATTAGTGCACAGCTGTCTAATTATGTGGACTAATTAAAATTTATTAACTAAATGATCAATCCTAAGTGCTTGACATTTGAGATTAGTTGTTTAAATAAAAAACAAGCAATTTGACTTTAATTAATTTCATCTATGAGCCTCAAAAGGAGAGCAGCCAATCTAATTAAGTTGATGACTTTTCAGGTCATAAAAACAGTTGATCTCTAAACATGCAAATCACTCATCATTGACTCCATCACTCGAACTATTCCAAATGAATTATTAGATTCTTTTTCTTCTAATTTCTATCTTGAATCATTAATGCTTGTTACTCTTTTTCAAACATATGTCAAACCCGTGAATTCATTTCCCATCGTATTAATTAGCTTTAACCCAATTTTGACTAAATTTCTATCATGATAATTTTAAGTGCATTAGCAACGCGGAGTCTCTAGCTCGTCCTCGGATGACAAGAAGGTCGAGACCCACGTTGTGAGAAGCGGCGGGACGAGAGTTCGCGCACGAGGGAAAGTCTGTGAACTAGGTGTTGAATGAGTTGTAAAAAAATACTATAAAATTTTCATTTTTATTGAATGAAAAATGCTAGAGTAAAAAAATGGGAAGATGGATACATTAAGAACGATGATAAGACAATACTAAAATCAATATAATAACTTCTCTCAGCAATGTCTAATACGCAAATATATCAATATATTTGTTGAGTACAAGCTCCTCAAGTTACACTTTATTACACTCTAGTACTATGCAATAATCAAAAGTAAAAATTGTTCATTTTTTTATTTTAACAAAATACATACTACTAGTATATAGACACATGAGTACGTGATAAGATTGTGGATATCAGTAGATGATGAGATGCAAGAGAAAAATGTTGTATAGCTCAATTAATTAAAGAAAAAAATGCGGATGACCTAAATATATAAATGGTTTTTCAAAATTAGCGCAAAAAATAAACCCCTTAAAATGAATCTATATAATTTTGCATGTGAGTATTGGTTGAAAGAAAAGGGCAATTTGCAATTTTAAAAATGATCCCATTTTGAGTTAATTGGGCCCTAAACACAAACCTTGAAACCCGGAAGCAACCTTATTTTATGATGCTTACATTTGTCGTTTTGCTTGTCCTTTTTGGGCCAAGATGTAATTTTGTATAGGAAAATAGTTCGATTTGATTGTCAATTTTAATCAAGTTTTGATGTTAGACATATTTTATAAATTATTTCAATAATATGAATCATGCATAAATAGGAGAATGGATTATGGGGGCACGTTGTTTCTGCCATCAAAAGTGTGTACGTCTTTTAAAGTGTAGGTAGTGTACTCGTTTCATCTCCAAGCATTTACACTAAATTTAAATCCATTTTTGAGTATATGTTATGCCAAAAATAGTTTTACTCCAACCATTTATATCATTTTTGGGTTTTTGTCTCACAAAATATTCACAGTAACACCAAATTTGGTATTATTTCACAAAAAACACAAAAAATGGGTTTGAGTTTGGTGTGTGATTGGAGAAGATTTTTACACCAAAACTCATTTTTGGAGTATGGTTGAAGATGGTCTCATAAACACGAATCGCATCGTTAATTGAATAAAATATATTTGTGCCATTTTTCTTTTGTAGGACGTGAAAAATAATTTTTAAATTTATATAGATAACATAAACTACAAAATTATTTAAAATTGTCAATTGTTTCAAAGGTAATTTTCCATTGAGAATCAGACGACACAATCTTCATCAAGTGAGTGGGAAAAATCATTTGTCCAAACATAAAATACACACTGCATATATATGAAACATAAGTACTGTGAATATAATTGAAAATTTGTTTGTGTTAAAATAAAAGAAAATTAGAGTGTTCCAAATCACAATTAAAGGTTGAATTACAATTAGGAAAATCATTTGTCCTTTCTCAGTCTGTTGTCCTTTTATTTGAATTTAGAGCGTTCCAAATTAAAGTGTTGTTAGTGTATTTATGTCTAATTAATGCTACGATGTTAATTACAGTTATCCATAAATAAACCCATCAAGGTAGATTATTAGTGGACAACATCACTCCGGAATTTCCTATGAGGTCCCATCAAACCCTAATCCCATTTGGATTTACTATCTAATCAATCAATTCGTTCTTAAAAAGCTGTTTAACAGTAATCCCCACTTAACCATAATCTCAAAAAATAAATTTATTTTACCCAGGCATGTTGTAATGATGGGTGACTGGTTCTTGTTTCTTTGCATACTCCCTATAACTCAGACATGATATTTGGATATGATATATGGTGGCCTAATTTAGGGATGGATTAGATTTTGGTGGTTTGACATTTTGTATTCTAAGATCCTTAATCTCATAAATCATATTCACATGCAATTTAAGTGGTTTCTTGTTTATTATACTACTACATCCGTCCCAATAAATACAAAATATTTGGTTTCCGCACAAAATTTATACAGTATTGTTTTGTGAATTAATGACGAGAGTAAAGTATGAGACAAATTAGAGATGATGTTATTACCATTTTAGGAAACGTTTCATTTTTAATGAGACAGAAGAAATACTATATTTTATGGGCCGATCTCCTGTGCTTGTGCAAATAGAAATTTTCTTCTTATTTTATCATGACATAGGACATCTATACTGTAGCTTCGCAACTCATTGGTGTGACAATCTAACCCTAGAAAAATGATACATGTGGACTTTATATAGATATATTTTTGATAGAATTAAAATTGTCACTTCATAACAAACTAGCCCAAATGAGATCCATTCTTATCTATTAGTACTTAGATTTACTCCTGATTCTTTAGGTTTTTGAGTTAAGCATGATTGTTTGTAGATTGTAAGTACACTTTTGCCAATTCATGCAAATGTATCAGTGCATACTAGATCTAACTTATTGGGCCATCTAAATCGTTAAATCTAATTTTAGATACAATTGGGCTTGTTTCCGGAACGGCCCGTTAACAGGCAACGATTTGACTTGGTCAATTTTACTGGTATTAAATATTTTCTTTTGTTTTTATTTTTAAAAAAATATATTTTGATTTTTTAGCTTAGTAAATAAGTTGTCACTACTGATTCAGGGAAAGTATTATTTGACATAATTAAATATTAATTACAGTGATTTAGCATTAATGACCTTACTAAAAATACATATCGCACACATGAGATAGATGCTCTATAAATTTTCCAAATTCAATTATATCACTAATAATGTGCCTCCTCCATGCACATTTCATGATGTTGAAAGCACTCTATAATTTTATCAAATGATTATGTAATCATTGTTCCAATATACCACGGTATCACATAATCATGTGAAAGAATATTACTTGTTCAGGGAAACAAACACTAAATACTAGTAATAAAAATTAAAAAGATCAAGAAAATAGTTAAAATCTTGTTGTGTGCAATTTCAATATTACTATAAGTCTGTAATAGTACTCCTACTTAGCTATTTATCAATAAAAAAAAAGTAAAAATGGAGAAAGGTTTTTGAGTCAACCACTCATTAAAGAGACCTCAGTAGGAAGAAACCTAAAATCTGTGCTAGTAATTACCAACTAATTTTGCTAATTAAGGTTTTGTTAACAATCCATAATTAAATCTGTAGATTTTATTGGCATAGTATAGAACAGAAAGATGGAAATATTTGGTTAACCCAATTGAATCTCCCCCTTCCCCCGACAGAAGCCCTAAATCCCAGCAATTTAATTGATGATTTCCACAATCATATCACAACACCGTGATTGTAAATGCATGTCACGGCGGATCTTAACTGGTTCCTGCAATTCATAGTGTTGGCGTCACTCGGGATTTTCGGCCTGCTCTATTTGGTGCGGAACACGGCCTCCAAATACTTCGTCGTGGACTCCAATTTCGATTCCTCCTCCGCCGATTACTCCTCCTTGGATCGCCACAAGAGGGACAGTGTGGCGGAGGCCGCCGCTGGCGCTGCCGAGGGTTTTGATTCATGCGTCGTGTGCGGCCTTCTCACCAAGAAACAGTGCGCCGCCTGCAAGATGGTTAAATACTGGTAATTACGTCTTAATTCTTCATATAATTGCTTTCTTTGGTGTTTAACGATGATAATTGCTCTGTATTTGTGCGTGTGGGTTTTGTGCTGGAAGCTTGGGTTTTTATCTGGAAATAGTGATTATAATCTATAATAACTACGGCTTGCTTTATGCAATTTGTATCATGGTCGTTGCGAATATTGCGAAGCTCAGCTTTGTCTGTATATGAAATAATCCAAAAGTTGTACTTTTTGAGTGGAATAGGGTGATTAGACTAGGATGCAATCATTAAACGCATAATGCATGCATGTGATCTGGAAAATTACTAAACTTTTGTGAATTGTGCTCAATGCACTGTAGTTCTACTGGTTCTTGAGCTTTGCTGGTAAAAAGGAATCAAATTGTTTTGCTATTGTGATTCTCAGTTATGGAGAGTGAATAAGAGGCTCTATCTATATGTATTCTATAGAGCCCTAGAGAAAGATGAAATATTGCACATCATCATACCGGTTGCTATTCCGTTGATTGGCCGCCTGATATGCTCTGATGCAGTGGGAATTATGTTAGTGCTTATTAGCATGGTTTTTCATCATCCGTTACTAAATTACTGTGGAAATAGACATCTGTGACTATTTTAGTTCATTTTACCTTTTCATTACTGCTTTAGATTTTCTTTTATGATATTAGAAGTTTCTGTTTTTATGAACTGGATTCTCAGTGTAATCTTCTAACTATGCTCTTATATACTGATGCATCAATAACTTTTATTACCGATCCTGCTATTTTTCTAACATGTATTGTGCCTGCCAAAACTCCAGTTCTGAAGCTTGTCAAAAATCTCACTGGACTGAGCACAAGACAAGATGCAACGAAATGAAGTCACTTTACACAGCTAACTCTATGAAGCCAAAATCCACTCTGAGAGGAAGGAAAACTTTGGTAGCACCTTCGGGAGGAAGCTCAAAGGTTTACAAACCTTCAAACAAAGTATTCGACCACCTCATTTTCTGATTGCTAACTTACATATTATAGTATTTACCTCCTTGAATATGAATTTCTTATATCATTCTTTTTTCAGATACTTTTCCCATATGAGGAATTTCTAAAATTTTTCAATTGGGACAAACCAGGCTATCCTCCTTGTGGACTTATAAACTGTGGAAACAGGTATTGTAGTATCTTGTTCTACATCTTACGTTTATATTTAAAATGTCAAATACCAATACTTGTCGTCACACTTGCTTTTATGCAGTTGCTTTGCTAATGTGGTTCTTCAGTGTCTTGCATACACCCGACCCCTTGTTGCCTACTTGTTGGAGAAAGGCCACCGTAGAGAATGTAATTACCTCGATCTAATCTATATATTTATCATATTCTATGTGAACGCAGGAATGCTTTATTTCATTTTTTTCTTTGTTTTTATTGGTGGATGATTGGTGTTATCCAGGTCAAAGGGATGATTGGTGTTTTCTTTGTGAATTTCAATTGCACATGGAAAGGGCTAGTCGAAGTGTTAATCCATTTTCTCCAATGAACATTCTTTCAAGGTTGCCTAACATAGGTGGTAATCTTGGATATGGGAAACAGGAGGATGCACATGAGTTTATGAGGTCTTTATAACTTGTCCCATATGTGGTTGCCACCCCCCCCCCCCCCCAAAAAAAATGCTCTCTTTAATTCCGGTTGAGTAACATGCAGTTGCTTTTCAGGTTTGCCATTGATATGATGCAGTCTGTATGCCTTGATGAGTTTGGTGGAGAAAAGGTTGTTCATCCTAGCTATCAAGAGACAACCCTTATTCAACATATATTTGGGGGTCGTCTTCGATCACAGGTGGCATGCATAATGAAGCTCGAGCTTTTATTTAGTTTGCTGTGTTTTCTTTTCCGTTTTTGACGTTTACCTCTAATGCTAAAGATCCCGCATCACGCTTGCTTAATCTGGTCCACTTTCAGGTTATATGCGCGGAGTGTAATAATGTTTCAAATCAATTTGAAAATATGATGGATTTAACTGTTGAAATTCATGGGGATGCTGGATCTATGGAAGAGTGTTTAGATCAATTTACTGCCAAAGAACGGCTTCATGGGGATAATATGTATAAATGTGACGGGTAAGTGCTATATTTGCAAGTTCACATTTTTGTAGCAAAACTTCTCTCAACAGTCATACTATAATCTTATATTGAATTTAAAATTCACTTTGGAGCAATCTAAATTGGCACATTGATCAATAATTTCTGTTTACACCATCTTGTGCTTTCAATTTCATTTGCCAATGTCAGGATATGTGCATTTTATTTTGGCTCGATTATCATCATTGTAACTGCTTATCCAATCTTTTTGGGTTCTTGCTGCACTTGTGAACTTATTTTACTTTCTTTATAGTTGGCTATTTCTTTCACTTGATTCAGTTGACTCACATTTTAGTATTTTACTTGATGATTGTGTCAAATCATATAATTTAGAGAAGTATATGACTTTTGACCAATCTGGATGAGTTGTCCTTACAGTTGTAATGCATATGTCATGGCATGGAAACGCCTTACTGTCCAGCGAGCACCAAACATTCTTACAATTGCCTTGAAAAGATTCCAGGTCTGCTCATTGTATCTACCATGCTAAATATCTTTTCCCTAATATCTATGATTCCGTAGAAGTAGATGAAGCTTAAGATTTAATATTCACATTTTATGTGAGTAATGGTATCAGTACTCTGTCTGAGCTCTACTCCTCATTTGTTCCTTTTTTGTGCAGAGTGGTAGATTTGGGAAGCTTAACAAGAGGGTGACTTTCCCAGAGACTCTGGATCTTAGCCCATACATGAGTGAGTTAGAAGACGGAAATGATGTTTACAAGCTGTATGCTGTTATTGTCCATGTGGACATGCTGAATGCATCTTTTTTTGGCCATTACATCTGTTATATTAAGGATTTCCGTGGAAAGTGGTACCGAATTGATGATTGCAAGGTAACAGTTGCTGATTTTTCCGCTAGACTACATCCTTGTTCCTTTGATGTTAGTATTTCATTTTAGATCATTGGATTTTTTAACTTGCATATCGGTCTTCTTCATTAGGTTGCTAGCGTTGATTTGGATGAGGTGCTTTCACAGGGAGCTTATATGCTCTTGTACAGCAGGTAATTCTATCATTTATGGGGTTATCAAGATAAACAAATACTCTAAAATTTTGGGGTTATCAAGATTCCTGCCTGGTTTTGACAGGATGCATGCTCGACCATCATGTTTGCTTCCCTCTGAATTATTGACAAAAGAAGAAAATGAGAAAGTGAAAATAACTGAAGTGAACTCTTCCATGAAACAACATGCTGAGTCCTCAACTGATGCAGTATGCACTGACAGTTCTCTTGATTTAGAGCAACCATCTACTAATGGTTCGGGATATAAGGTCAATGGTGAGGAAGAATTGTCGTTAACTACAGTGGCGAAAGATGCAAAAGGAGATACAAAAATGGCATCTCCTGACTTAAGTTTGCCTATTGTTAGCGATGCTGAACTTCACAACAAAGACGGATTGCCCACCACACAAATAGAAGTTCCTTCCACCAGAAATCATGATGACTTGCCAGATCAAACTAGCACTTCATTGATTGATGCTTCGTCTACAGAATCAGACACCAAGAGTTACGAGGCATCCTCATCTACTTCTGATGTTCAAGCAAGTTGTGGGAATGAAATCAGTAGTGATTTAGGCTCATCCACAAAGTTGACCGAAGCGTCCACTGCAGTTGGGAACTGTAAAGATGATGTAGACAGCAGAACTTGTAGTGTCCCAGCCATGGATACCACCAGTAAGATCCCAGATAAAGAGAACTCTGCTAATTCAACATCAAATGATGGAAATATTGGGCCTGATAATGGCTCATCGTCCTTTGGTGATAATAAAAAGTCTATGAAGAAAGCAGATGGCAGAAGTTCCACAGAAAAGTGTAAGCCACTCTTCCGCCCTGGTTTTTTTGGAAAACCGCCACTAAAGAAGCTGAATAATTATACAAAAGAAGCTGCGCATGAAAATGGTGGCTGGTCGAAAGAAAAGATTCACATAACACATGAGAATGGAGATGTTTCTACAGAATCTGATATGCATAGGGGCCTTGTAAATGGGGATTCCACAAGTGGAATATAATCAGATAGAAACTTCAGAAGTCTCGAGAAGATTCACTCACGAGTGGTGCTCAAATTTGTCGAATCAAATTGCAGAAGATTGGAGTTATTTATGCAGGTGGATCCAATAGAGTTGATGTGTCGAGAAGATTCAAACCTCAAAGTCTTAGAAATAACGTTGATTATGTGCTGGTAAGAGCAAAATTCTTTTCCCTTGTCTTTGCTGTTTATAGCATTCGATTATCCCATCCCCATAACTGGATGCGCTGGGAATATATATCCTTGGTTTCAATATTTACAGGAATCTTGGATACTCTTCTTGTCTCTCCTTCAATCTCTTTCTCTGACTTCAATCTAAATTATTTTTCATCATTTGCTAACTTTGACTGGAAATCTGAGCATTTATGTTTAAAGATGAAATATACTAATAGCAATCATGGTTTAAAATAGTGTTATTATTTTAACACATAATATGGAATAGACTCATATCCTTCAAAAGTAGGAACGTTACAACTAATTTAGTGGAGAAAAAACCCATTAAAATAGCTTTGTGTAGGAGTTGAAGAAATCCCTTCACTTATTATTGAATGCACATTCTGGCTTGGCAGTATAAGGTTGAGCACAGTAGTCATAAGTCATGTACAATCTTCTATACTGCTGCATTTTTTGTAACTGCCCCTGTCCAAACTGCCAATAGTTTAATCTGTTGCAGCGGGCCCCGAGGCTGGCTGGGCAAGCCTTGAACCCAAAATCTTGAAAACGAGCAATAAATGGAGCTTGGCTCCAATCCACAGTTCCTGACCAATCTGCATTCCATACACTTGCTTCAACATGCATCGGCTTCGATGGATAGTCTATTCCGCGTGCATTGTTGTTGTTGAACACCCTTATCGGGATATAATCCACCAAGAATCTGCAATATTATTTGTTACATGTACATACGGTCAAGTATCAAAAACTTGTATACATTCAGATTGACAGACGGATACGTACACTATCTGGCGAGAGTTCCATAGAATTTCATAAGTGTGGAAATCTTGTGAAGGATTGAACCAAAGATTGAAGCTTTGCTCTCTGTTGCCACGATCATTGTTATACACATTGGTTTGGACCGTGCCGTTGGTGCCCAGAAACTCGAAGTCGAGTTCATAGTGATTTCCCGGGTCCTGGTTGTTGTCTGGTGCGGAAGTTAACTGCCAATAACCAAGAAAACGTTAAAACTAGTTCAATTATCAAGAAAACACTAGTTAAAAAGTGAATTAGTACAATTCTTACATAGAAGCTTGTAACTATTCCTCCTGTTTTCTTCTCTGGTATCTTCATCCTTATGTGAAACAACCCTGACCCATAGTCCAATTTTGACCTAAATCCAGCTCCTATACATACACACACTCAAACATTATATTCATGATTTTATTTTACAAGAGTGAGTGAGAGAGAGAGAGAGAAAGAGACCATAGGACTTATCCATCAAGAGTTGAACTTCAGTTCCTTGAGGATTAACAGAGAAATGATTGGATCCCCATAAATAGTTATAGAAATTATGAAAATTATTTTGTGCAAGAATTTCTTGCATTGACAAAAAGGATACAAAAACTAGCATAACCAAAATGCGAATAGCCATGGAAGAGTTGTTGATCAATGAGCAAGAATGATTACTATTACTATTACTTCTTTGATATAATTCATGAATGGTTATTCCTCTATATATAGGGATGATTTTTCAACATTTCATGCACGTATAGTTTATACACATGCAATACAATTATGGCATGATTAGCCAAATCTTGAGATATTACACTTTTTTTTGGAAATGATTAGGGAGAAAAGGTGAGAATAATTAATTGTGGTACATATATGGTAAATTCAGTTAACAAAATATTTACACGCAATAGTATTTTCTGTTAAACATGGACAAAGTGAGAATAGTTTGATTCTGAGTATCAATTATGTGCGGCAATTAGCACTATCATAAATCATGCTTATTTATTGAGTTGCTAAAAAAAGATGGGACAGTTAACAAAACAACCTCGGACTTGTGACAAATGGAACCCATTAATTGAGATACATTCTCTTTTCATTGTTTGTAAACCAAATCATATCTATGCAATGTAATATGTGGATGTTAATTGTCATAAAAGGTTGTGTAGATCATATTCATGGTACAGTGCACGTGATAACTGTATCCAAATTGTAGTTTGTCGTTTAGCTAATAGCTAATTAGGACTTAGGATCCTACCAAATTTTAACATTTATCCTTTTTTAAACAAGTCAAATCATCATAGATAAATAAAATAATCATGTTTGTAGTTGTCAAAGTAAGCTTGATTCAGTCTAATGGGCCAATCTAATTTTGAGTGGGTTTGTAACTGGGGATTTTATAAGGCTTAAACTATTGTAAATAAATTTTGGGCCTATATTTTGAAGTCCAATGGGCTCGTCCGGCAAACAAAAGAAAATCTATACCATCTGCAACTTAAGCCAAAATAGTATGGCCAATTACTTTTCAAATTTTTTAAAATTAATTTACAGGTCATATATCTATTCTAAGTGAATAATTAAAATTTCAAACTTTCATATGTAAAACGAAAAATCTACTAAATCAAAATTAAAGAAATGACATAATCTATCAAACACAAGTAAATACTATAAAGTCACTCTTATTTCCAATTTCGTCACAATAATTACAATTTACCTACTCTCTTAGTCCCACAAAATTGTCTCACTTAGACGGACACGAATTTTAAGAAATGTAATAAAAAATGAGCTGAAAAAATTAGTAGAAGGTGAGTCTACTTTTATATATTAATTTAATAATAAAATGTGAGTAGGAATTAGTTAGTGGAATATGAGATCCACTACCAAAAATGGTAAAAAGCGAAATGAGACAAATTTTGTGGGACGGGCGGAAATGAAAAAAATGGGACAATCTTTGTTGGACGAATGGAGTTATTTTACGCTTAATATAACTAATATTAAGTATTAAGTATATAACTAGAGAACAAATCTCAGTCATTAGATCAAAACGATCTAGTTCATTATATGAGCGTTTTAGTTCACAACATGAATTTGAAAACAAGGAGTGAACTAAAAGTCTAAAACACTCTTATAGTGAACTAAATTTGTGTTCTCTAATTATGCATTTAAGTAGTGATTTTCCTATATCAGTACTCCGTGTGAGTATAATATATCTGATTTTTCAAGCTTTGTTGCATCGATATTAGTATACTATAAAAACGCAACTCCAGTAAATCTAACTTATATTAAATCATCAAAATCGACAATGGAAACGTGAATGCAATAAGCCTTGTCTTATTACATTCTTCCCAATTGTTCCATACCATTTTTATTGGAGAAGACAAAAAAACAAATTCCTTATTTCCACGTTGGCTTCTCCCACAAACTGTTTCATTTCATCTCATTACGATCATCAGATGTTCGACAAAATGCCACCTCCCCATTTCACTGCCCCGCCACCGCAACCAACGCCGCCAACCCAATCACCACCCCTAATTTCACCCCCAAATCCACTCCCCCGCTCGTCTCCTTCTCTGACGTCAGATCCGCCGCCGCATCCGCATCCGCATCTTCCTCTTCATCCGCTGCCGCATCCGCATCCGGGCTCGGCGCCGGCGATTTCTTAGACGCCGGCGCCGGCGCCGCTGCCGGCGCCGGAGCCTCCGTCTCCTCCACCGGAGGAGGCGCCTTCTTCCTCGCCGCCGGTTCCGGTGCCGGTGCCGCCGCCGCCACCGCCGGCGGTGGAGGAGGTGTCGCCGGCGGCGTTTCGACGTAGGTGCCGTCCATCCCCGGGGCGATGATGGGCTGGGAGACGCTGAGGATGGAGATGTTGAAGGGCTGGGCGGCGACGGGGTTGACGAAGTTGCAGACGAGGGGAGAGCCGGGGACGGAGGAGCCGAAGACGATGGTGCCGTCGCGGCGGCGGACGATGTCGATGAAGCCCTGCTGGCCGTTGGCGACGCCGGAGGACTGGTAGAGGGTGGTGAGGGTGGTCTTGTAGCCCGGGGTGAGCTTGGCGAGCTTGGCCATGTCGAAGTAGTCGAGGATGACGTGGAGGCTGAGGATGCTCCTCTGGACCTCCACGGGGAGCTGCATTAGGGTTCCGATGCGGTCGTTGGGGAGGCCGAGGACTGTGATGGTGCGGCGGCTGTTCACTTGCTCGGCGAGATGGGTGTTGGTGAGCAGCTGGTTGAATTGCTCAAACCCGGGGAACCGCGCGAGGGTGATGGTTATGTTGAAGGCGGAGGTGGTGGTGGTGGTGGAAAGGAGGATCAAGGCGGCGATGAGGAGGAAAGGGCGGCGCATTTTTGCTGAATTAGTGAGTTTTAGTGATTGTGTGTTGCAATCATCAAGTTGATGCACATGAGTGTGAGTGTATATATATATGTGGAGAGAGTGAGAGTGGTGTGTGAGGAGGAGAGAAGAGTTCTATTTTGAGTTTTGATGGATGCTATAATTGTGGAGAATTGGATGTGTAGCCATGCATGTTTGTTTTTTGAACAAGCTTAATATTTTGGAAATTTTGAATGATCTTAAATTTGGGATAACTCTATAAAAATGTGGATAAATTCCACTCAAAGCTTACCAAGAATCCACGCAAGAGCCACTTAAAATGATCTTAAAATGGGATAACTCTATAAAAATATGAATCAGTTCCACTTAAATTCTTCAAGAACAAGTGACGGAGCTACTATAAAGCAGGAGCTACTATAAGGCATGGGGTCCATAGACCCCAATAATTTATTGTTTTAGTAATAGTAATATATGCATATGTAGAATACGTATGAAGTTGTTGTTGAATTGGTATTTGACAACTTTTCCCTCTTTCCCATGTCCATTTTCTGTTAAACATATGTGTAATAAGTACTCCACATTAAGCTACATAATAATATTCGATGCATGACCTAGTCCATTCTCATAAACGAATTGAGTAGAAAAGATTGATGGTTTCCTTCTCCTAAAAATTGTCTCGCATATACATATCCTATATGGCCAGTCAGTTGAATAGAGTCGAGTCTAGTTTAGGCAAACTTGAACTATAATTGTGCGAGTTCGTGCAAAGTCATTTTTTGAAGTTAATACCTACTTGAATAAATATAGTAGTTTAACTTGTTAATTTACGGTCAATACTACTAGTCGTTATGAACGAAGCTTGCAAAGATCGTCACCTTCTAAAATGTCTCAATAATGAGATCCATCATCCCCAATTTCTCCAACATATGTTTGATGCACACTGTCCAAAAGACAGGCTAGTATCTCATCCTCATGGAGTCCAACCTTCACTAAGAATGTTTAATCTTCTAATCTCATCCATGCATTTGTTCATCTCCTTCATCACATCCTTAAATATCCATCCTTTTAACTCCTCGACTATAGGAGCTTAACATTGCATCCCCTTTGAGTTAAACTGGATCGAGTTAGGTAGAGTTTACAGATGATAATTTAAGACCCATGCACGAAAAACAATCGCACAATTTTGCTTTAATTTCACTCGATTACTATGCTAATCAAGTGATAAGCTCCTCTCATTTGTGTGTAGATTATGTTTTTGCAATTTGTTTCCTTGCTTTCATTTCCTAGCAAGATTGTACGTTATCTAGAAAAAGTCATTGTTTTCATTTTCGTAATTAATTTGATCTAGACCAACTTATAACTACAAAACATATGAAGTGTCATTTTCTTGTAGTCATATAGCAACTGAATACTCTCCAAGAAAGAACCTTTAATTTTATGTAATTTAATACAAGGAACATTTTTTCAAAATTTAATTTGACCAACATAATTGGAAAACTTTTTCAAAATTTACAATCTGCAAGGTTATACTTAGACGTGGCCACGGTTCATAAAACCGCCGGTTCCGGTTCATGACATGCTTGAACCGTAACCAGCCCGGCTATGACGGTTCCGGTTCCGGTTCCGGTTAATAACCACCGGTTTTTCACCGGTTCCGATTCAGTTTCGGTTTGTTTTTGTTTTTTTTAAAAAATCTTATAGTTATTACTTTACAATCCAAAGAGAAATTGATAACGATAAAGAATTGCAATTTTATTGATTTGAAATTTTGAATGTAAATTTCTACAATACAATTACAAGTTACAAAATACAACAATACAAGTATACAACTATACACTTGAATTTAAAATATAGATACAAAATTACAATTTACAAAAAATATATTAAAAGTAAAGTTGAAACAATTAGAAAAAAAAAAAAAAAAAAGGAAAAGGACTTGAGCTCAACTTAAATTTAAATTTTGAAATTCAAATTTTAAAAACGGTCGGAACCGCCGATTTTTGGTCAGAAACCGACGGTTTTCTGACGGAACCGCCGGTTCGTGTCAGAAAAACGCCGGTTTCTGATCGAAAACCAGCGGTTTCCGACACCTTTTCAGGTCTACGCTGCAACCCTACGCCCTACGCCTGCAACCCTACCCCCGAACCGTCGGAAACCGGCGGTTTTGTGTCAAAAACCGCCGGTTTTCCGACACGAACCGCAGATTTCTGACTGAAAACCGGCGGTTAACCATCCTTTTCCGACCCTACCCCTACAACCCTACGAACGTACCGGCGATGACCATTTATTTTCGGTTCCGCCGGTTACGGTTTCGAATTTTGTTGAACCGTAACCGAACCGTATGTCGAACCGTAACCGGATTTCGAACCGGAACCGTCCGGTTCCGGTTCCGAACCGCAGGTTCAAAACCGGCGGTTAACCAGTGGGCCGGTTTGGTTTGGCCATGTCTTATACTGCTTACTAAGCGAATTTGATTATTTTACAAATAACATTCTGAAAGTGAATTCAAAGCGACATTGTAATAGTAAAATTTTCGTATTGATATAATAAAACTCCAAAATAAAAATTTGCCTTGTCAGACAATCAACCATTTAAATCATGATTATTAATAGGAAACACATTTCTTGACTCAAAAAATATCCAAACAAATTTCAACTACCAAACAAGACCAAGATACATGGTCACATGCCAAACAAAGTAACCGAACTAAGATACATTGTCACTGCCCCACGATCAGAGGTTAACAAAGCAAAATTCATGCAGACATTTTGTATCATTGTGTCAAAAACATACAAAATATTCACCTTCTCCATTAGTGAATACTCAAAAATCCACCAACAAAAGCAAACGGTCAAAAAGAGCTAAACAAACAAACCCAAAAAACAGTGACCAGGACAAATACAGCCACAAATCAAAACATTTCCAAGCGGGTAAACAAGCTGATTGCAGATACCGCTGTTTAAGGCAACAAAATTTCTAACACAAACAATCGCAGGAAAATATTCAAAGAAGATCAATTTTCAAAGGCTAAAGAAATAACGTAGGAATCTAGGTTGTGTCAACTTCTATAGGGAACGCCCACAAGGTCAATGAACTAATATCAATCTCTGATTTCGCTAGTCGAAGGGGGGGGGGGACTGAAGTGAGTGGGTCGTTCACTACCAAAACCATAAAGATAACATCTCAACGAGGGGAAGAAGGCACCAGGCACAAAGATCCCAACCTAGTGTCGGTGAAGAGGGTAACATTGTGATAGAGGAACATGCAACTTTCAGCCCCTTAAGTCAGCATTCTCCCTCATCTTGCAACTCAAAGGGAATAGAAGTCAACAGTTCCCTTTTAGAAGAATTACGAACTTGTCATAAGCATTTGACGCAGGCCCTTCATCATTAAATCAAATATAATTACACTATTTGGGTAGAAGGAGCATCACATCCGCAGATATGCAATCAAAGAAGCATCTACCACTCTAGCCAGTTGGGATCCACAATGTTTCAAATTGAAGATCCCACAGCAGGGCAGTGAAGGGCGAAAGAGAAGTGCAGATGCAGAAAACCAATGAAGCAGTACCACGTAGAGACCTCGACACAAAAACAAAATCATAAAGCTTTAGCAAAGTTCCATAAAAGACAATAATAGAACATATCATCTATGAACAACAGATCCGGAAGTTGTGAGATAAGTGCTATTTCAAGAGAGGTTTGCATATGACGAACACATAATAGGGAAAAAGTAACAAACTTACTACTGAAGTAGTAAAGACAACCAAATGCCTCAGTCGAAGCTGAAGATGTCGCCCACTTACATAGCAGTAACTAAGTCCAAGCAGAGTAAACACTACTGTAAAAACTGCGCCATCAGTTCAAATACTAGAATAAGATCAATGCTTAGCTCCTGCTTCTGCGTCTTTCGACTCTTTCCCTAGGACCATCTCTGCATAACAAGACACAAATGTAAATCGCCTATAAGGATCTAAAGTAGGCTTGTACACAAAATACAACTACATCTTGAATGATCCAACCGAAGAAATTAAACATTAAAATATCAATTTTAGGTCCAGCCATTTCTTTAAATTTTCATTCGTCTTATTTGACAAGTGAAGGAACTCACCATAAGAGATGCATTGGTATGGGAAAATTTTAAAGGAAAAAAAACTAACCCGTTAGCATATGGCACTTCCTCTCGTCCACGATACGGCGACCTGCTGAAGCTGCGATCTTTGGGTGATAAGCTTCGACGCCGAGGGGAACGAGCACGAGGACTATAACTCCTGTTGCAGCAACATGACATCAAACAATACAAACAATGAAACAAGTCAAGACAAATATTCAAATTAACATACTAGTTTAGCTTTTTCTCTATTAACAAACAATACCTCCGACCATAACTTGGACTCCGGCGGTATCTAGGGGGGCTGCGACTTCTACGCCTCCCAGTACCACCACGAGTTCTGCACTCACGAGCAAAATGACCAGCCTCGCCACATTCATAACACTTTAAATCAGAACCAGACCTTCCGCGACCACCGCCGCCACCACCACGGCCTCCACCACCACCGCTGGAGTTATGTGAGAGTTCAACTCTCCATCCATTTTTGCCTACACCACAGATCACAACAACAAGGTAACACTGAGATGCTGATTGAAAATAAAGCTACAGGATAACTTTTTTTGTTTTGGTTTGAAGGAGGGGGCTGGGGGAAATAGAAATTCAAAATAAAATAGACTTTTTAGCTCATTATGTGTGCAGGATGTTAATGTTCTTGAAGTTTCATCAAATGTAGTTAGCTTAGAAACATTAGCAGGGAGCAGACTAAAGTTAAAGTTTCAAATCAAACCATCAAGATCTCTGATGGCATCCTGGGCATCTCTCCGATCGTCAAAATCAATGAAAGCATAGCCTGGAGGTCTTCTGGCAACCCATACACTGGAAAAAACATTAATATTATAAAAGATACAAGCACAAGAGATAATGTGAAAATTTGAAAAACTAATATATTCAAGGGGCAAACACAAATCCACATGCTTAACAAATGAAAAACACTTTGTTCAACAGCGATCATTCAAAGCAAACATCCAGCCTAGCTCCTTTAAGAACCTTTTATTTGTTACCACTACCAGCCAAGGATAATTTTATCACCAAGTGTGTCACAAAGTATTGAAGCTAAACTATAGTAGTCATCCAATACTTATGTTCAAATGGAGAAAAAATTCTTTTATATAATAGTCCACAGATATCAGACCCTTATCAGATAAATTAATTACAGAACAAAATTCTATTATAGAATAGTCCACATGAATTATACTCCATATAATGTGTAGACAGAGTGAGCCAAAAGAAGACATTATCACTTGCAGGGATGGAAAAAAACCATCACAACCACCCAGCGCACCATGCACTAAAGCATCTCCATACACATTTACTCCATACCAAAAAATTATTACTCCATAAGCACGGCAAAAAAGTCCTAGAAGTTACAGTTCGAAACATAATACTACTCCTTACAAGATATTGCTTGAAAACTAGATAGTTAAATAGGCAGAATTTAAAATTGAACTTCCAAGAGCATTTTCAACTTTTTCCAATGTATATACAAGAAAGACTTCATTTATGATTTAACTTCCACAAAGACAAGGGGCTAAGTAGCAACTACTGTGAGATTTTTACCTTCTGATAACTCCAAACACACGAAATTCATCCTCGAGTTCGCGCTCAGTGACTCGGGGATCAAGATTTCCGACATAAACTCTGGACATCTTGACTTACAAGAACTGCAAGAACAATCTCAAAATGCAGATAGATCAGAAATAGCAGGGGAACCAATCATATCACCAATCTTAAATACATGAACAGAATTTCAAACATAACATCATACAGACAAACCGAACAAAATAACCAAAAAAAAAGAAAGAAACTTTCTCCAAAAAAAAAAAAAATCATTCATATTTTAACCGCAGTGTGAAGTTGCAACGTCAAATTGGCGGACGTAAAAATTCAAAACCCAATGCAAAATTACGAATCAAATAGATACGATTACGGACCATAACAAGGCCGGAGACGGGAAATTTTAACAAATGAGATAGAGAGAGAGACCTGCTGCAAGTCTGAAACCCTAGTGTTGAAGCTGGCGAAAAACCCTAGGAGAATGAGCGGCTAACCTTTGTTAAAGGCTCAAGAGGGAACTACGTTTGAAATTACTTTAGTGACCCTTCCGTATTTTCTTAATCGTGTTTAAATCAAATCACACAAACTTTGCGATAAATGTATTCTATTTTTGAAATCACACGTATCGAAAAAATTATATGCATCCTACAATTTTAAAAAATAATTAAAAATCATAAAAAATTAAAATTTGTTGCAATTAAATACTTCCTTCGTCCACGAAAAATAGATAAGTTTTGTCATTTTGATTTGTTCATAACTAATTTTAAAAAGAAAAATTTTCAACCAGTACTAACCTTAGTCATTTTAACAATATGAATTTGAATTTTTTGTTGTGTGTAATTATTAACAAATTCGAATTTCATGATTTTTTATCTAAATTTTAATATTACGAGATGGTTTTTATTACATCAATTAATTCTAAAGCTGATTCTTATGGTGTTGGGCTTGTGTCTCACCAAAAGTGCTTATGACTTTGGGCTTGTATTAAATTGGGCCTGAGTCCATATTCTATCACCAGTAGGGCTTATGATGTTAGGCTTGTATCATTAAAATTAATGATAAATTCCATGAGGTGTGTAATAACTTCACATCAGACTTTAGAAAGTCCTAGCTATTGATTAAATGAAATTTGAACTCATTCCAATTTGGACAAAATGAAATTTTTTGTAATTTTTAAGAAAAATTGGCTAGAATCACTTTCAGTATAATTGATTCGTAATCCATTAATTTTTCTTTCATAAAGAAAAAAGAAAAATGTCTAATTACATTCGTGTGCAGTGTACCAAGTACAAAATTAGACCAAATTGTCAATTTCTCAACTAACCGAAATGAATTGATTTATACCGATACTAAGTAATAAGAAGAGACGATGTCGTTATATTTTGAATAGGCAAATAAGTGATCTTTTATTTATTTTCCGAATTGATTGAAATGAAAAGATTTACAAAAGTGGCCGTCCATTTATTTTATTTTAATTAAATGTTGCTAGTTCATGTCAATTTGGGATTTTATATTAAACGCAAGCGCCTAAGCATCATCTTGCTTTGCGTAGTGCTTCATAATAATATAAGTAAACGATAATTACAGAATCATCACTTTTTTATTGTCATTTTTTAATTAATAAATAAAGTCGAGTGAAGCCATATGTCGGCCATTTTTAAGTTAAAGTTCCTACATGATTCTTCTTTTTACAAGCTTATTAACTTGTCACCTAATTATATCAAATTAAATTATCAATGTCAACTTAATTAAACAAAAACTTATTGGTCCGGACACGTTCTCATATAATATGTTTAGCCAATCACTAAACACACTAAGACGATATATTTAAATCAGTAAATGTTTTTAGTAGATTAGACAAAAGATGTTGGTTATAAATATTAAGGTGATGATGATGGCGATAGCACTAAATAAGACATAAATATCTCACATCTTAATTTGTTATACTTTCTGTTTGACGTTTTAATCAATCACCTATCTTTAAAAAAATTTAGTTGAGTGGTTGTTAGATATTTTAATCATAGTGGTACCTTGATTGTTGCTAAGGTTCATATAGAGGAGGTGACTGGTGAGCCATTGGCTTGGTCAAAGTCCTATCTTTTCATTGAGAATTTGCTACCACTATATAACCAATTTCTACATATGTCACGTTCGTCGTGGTGCCAATATAAGGCAATGAATGGCTATCAATTGTTCATAATCTTTTAGCCCTCGTGAATACTATTTTCGTCGAGCCTTCCACGTTCGTGGGCCTTCTAGAATCATTTTGTGTACAATTCATGTTTGAATATAAAATAAATAATAGATGTCTATGGAGTCGTGTATATAGTTATGATTGCGTGGAATATAATCATTCATCTTTAACCAAATATCACAAAATGTCCTAATTAGCTTTAGGCAGGGAGCCGCTTAAATCTTTTGATCCCTTGTACTTCCCCGTTCATAAAAAATAAATAAAATTATAAATAACACAAATTATAACGCACACTTAATAAAGTAAAATAGAGCGCTAAAATATAATAAAACTATAGAAGTAGTGTTAGTGGATTGTGGAGTCTACATTTAGAATGATGGATCAGGTTAGTATTAGTTTAACACTTTACATATTTAAAATTAGTTAAATTTAAATGGATGACCGATCAAAAAATATTAAAATTAGTCTATTTTTTTTTATGGATGGAGGTATTACTTTTAAAGGTATTTACAAATTTGCAAGATGCATGTCTTTGAGCTCGCGGAAGAAATTTAGTAGAATTTTGGCTCATCAGTAATTTAAAATTAACCAAAATCTATAAGGTTGCGTTTGGTATACGGAATTGGAGGTGTGGAATTGGAATTGAAACCTTCAATTCCAAATCCATTGTTTGGTATTAGAAAAATTCTTGGATTTTGAATTGAATTCAAATTCCAAATCCTCCAATTCCACAATTTGAATTTCACATGAAAAGTAGTGGAATTCCAAATATTTATTAAATTACACACACAATGCATATTTCTCACACACATTGCATACACACACATAACACACGTTCACACACACACAACACATGTTTACACATACTCACGCTACACACATCCTCACACACACATACACACTACATACACACACAGCAAACACATACACACACATTCACACACAGACACTGCACACACACACACAACACACTCACATTCAATTTTTTAAATTCAATTCCATATCAATTATTTCATTTTGCCAAACAAAGGATTTGGAATTGAATTCCTTCCAATTCCAATTAAATTTCAATTCCAATTCCAATTCCAATTCCAATTCCGTGTATCAAACGGATCCTAATAGTATTTGTTTTTTTTTTTTTCATTTATCACACGATGAAAAAGTCATTCGTTGCGTCTAATATATTGTTGATGTTTTCATATGAACAATGTAATTTTTGTATAAATAGAAAGCATCATTTGATTCACTGGCAATAACGTTCTCATAAAACTTTCTGACTACCATAAACAAATACAATTTCATCAAAACAATTCGTCCTGCATTATTTTTTAACAAATACAAATTTCATGGTTTTTAGATAAGTCGTGGGAGAGACCAAAGCTTGATCAAACTTATTTTTCTAACAATTTGATCTAATGGAGTCGTAGTAGTTGTTTTCAAAATGACAACTCTAGAGTTCCTTTTCAAACTCAAAGACTGTAATTTTTTAGTGTTACAGATTTATTCTTTTGTTGCGGTACAAGTAGTGAAGGTTGTCGTACTCACTGATGCTTCCTTACATAAATCCAAACCATTTCTATCATCACAATTCACACACATAACACCACCAATTCTAATTCGGAGGCGATGGAGGATCAGTTCGATGTTATCGTCATCGGCGCCGGCGTCATGGGCAGCTCCACCGCCTACCAGACCTCCAAGCGCCGCCTCAAGACCCTCCTCCTCGAGCAGTTCGACTTCCTCCACCACCGCGGCTCCTCCCACGGCGAGTCCCGCACCACCCGCGCCACTTACCCTGAGGACTACTACTCCGGCATGGTCCTCGAGTCCTCCCGCCTCTGGCGCCAAGCCGAGTCCGAAGCCGGCTACAAAGTCTGCTTCGCCACCCGCCAGCTCGACATCGGCCCCTCCGACAACAAAGCCCTCCTCGCCGTCGTCGACAGCTGCCGGAAAAATTCCATCGCCGTCGCTGTCCTCGGCCGCCGCCAGCTCCTGGAGGAGTTCTCCGGAATGTTCGACATTCCGGAGGACTGGATCGGCGTCGTCACCGAGCACGGCGGCGTCATCAAGCCCACTAAGGCCGTCGCGATGTTCCAAACCCTAGCGCTCCGAAACGGCACCGTGCTGAGGGACAACGCCGAAGTTGTTGGTATAAGCAGGGACGGGAGGACTAACGAGATCGTCGTGGCCACGGCCGACGGCATGAGCTATCGCGGCCGAAAATGCGTGATCACGGCGGGGCCGTGGACGCGGAAGCTGGTGAAGAAGGCGAGAGGAATCGATCTCCCGATCCAGCCGTTGGAGACCGCGGTACATTACTGGAAAGTTAATGAGGGGCATGAAGGTAAATTTACCATCGAGAGCGGGTTCCCGACGTTCGCCAGCTACGGCGAGCCGTACATATACGGCACGCCGTCGCTGGAGTTCCCGGGATTGTTGAAAATCCCTGTGCACGCGGGCCGCGCGTGCGATCCCGAGGATCGCACGTGGGGGGCACCCCCAGTGCTGGTGGATGCACTGAGGGCATGGATTAAGGGGCGGTTCGGGGATATGATCGACGTGGCAAAGCCAGTGCTAACGCAGTCGTGCATGTACTCGATGACGCCCGACGAGGACTTCGTGATCGATTTCCTCGGCGGGGAGTTCGGGGAGGACGCCGTGGTGTGCGGCGGGTTCTCCGGACACGGGTTTAAGATGGCGCCGGTGGTGGGGCGGGTGGCGGCCGATCTCGTGGAGAGCGGCCGGGCCGAGGGCGTGGAGCTCACGCGCTTTAGTGTGGGGAGGTTTGATGGAGAGAATCGTAATGGGAATGTTAAGGATTTTGATGATCAAGTCATGTCCCATTGAGGAGACTGCACGTTAATTTTTCCAAGTCAAATTTGTATTTGCGAATTGCAACGTGTAGTTAGTAGTTAGTCGTCGTGTGTGACTCAAAAGCTTCCAAAGAAGTATGCAAGTGTTGTGTGTTATGTCACTCTCATTCCACGTGTCTTTTTTGTGTCATATTTATGTGCTGTATTTCATTCACTTTTTATTCTCTCCAACTCATCAGTGAGTAAGGTATTAAAAGCGTACATGTATATACCAGGGGAAATATCCCATCTTAGAAAGTGTCAAATGGTACAACATTTTGATTTTGATGATCCAGCACTAGAGCAATAATATATGGGCGATGGATGCATCATCAATCATCATACAACAAAATCCCAATTCCACAGAGAGAATGAACAAAACCAAGGGCACATTTGCTAGTCATGCTACAACTAAAAACAGGAGAATAAATTCTGTCAACTATAATCATCTAATTCTCCACTGCATGTATTCACGTCCTCCTATTTAAAACTTCTCTTCTTATTGAACAAACACCAAGCCATCTGTGATTCGTGTTGTAAAAGCGAGGAAATCACAGTTCACTGGCCCACGAATGATGAAAGAACGATCGATCTATATGATTATACATATGACAGCTTATAAATCTATCTCAGCCACACCTGAAGCTGTGATGTCAAACCTAGAATCATCAGAGACCTGCAGGACTGTAAGAGGCTAAGTGCACAACTAATGTAATCGAGATAGAAAGGAAAGGAAAGCACTAGCGCGGAGGCATTGCTAGTATTGTTAAAGGATTTCTGAGTGTATTCAAAGGATCAGATGGCATTTTCAGAAATGAATAGCATCGAGTGACTCCATGCCTTTCATAGCATTGAGTAACCGGGATTGCTAATAGAAACTAGATAATAGATCTAAGAGATGCATAGAAAGAAGTTAAGAGAGACATCACTGACCAGTTGTTTAGAATCTCAGACTACTAAAGTAGCAAGCATGGCGTGCAACACAGCCCAATAGAGGATTAGTCCAAGACGTAAAGCAGGTTGTCGCATTAGGGCTCGGTCACAGGACATCCTGAAATGATATGTAGATGGAGATGAATATAGGCATAATAAATTTAAAATACAAGATGATATTGAGGCTTACCATAATCCATCAACCAAGTTTGAGACAGGTCTTGTAAATCGCGGGACAATTTTTGATGTGGTCAGCGACTTAAAGCCATGAGCTGAATTGAGAAAACAAGTTGCATTAAAATAGTAGCTTTGAAGAGGTCCAATAAATTCTACATTTTCCACTTTTATTTCCCACTGGCTACACGCAGTTTACCTTTATCGTCATCATCATCCTCCAGCCCCTGACTACTGTCATCCATATCTATTGCAACAGCAACTTGATCATTATTTGGTTTCCGCAAACTGCGAACTTGCGTAGCAATGGTCCCACTAGACGTCCATTTGTTTGCCTGCACCAATCAATACATTGTGTACATGAATATGCCAAGTGACAAAAAAAGCATATAAACAAAGGAAGAAATCAACGAAAAATAGATAACTGGGAGAAAGAAAATAAGTGAGAAAATACAAATAGCAAGACCATCAATAATAGTATATAAATGGGGACCCCAATTCATCAAGTGGCATAGATGTATTTCTAACCATTGATACCTTCTTAAATTGCATTTCTTTTCTGGAGGAATGAAAGCAAGTCAATTTGTTATCATAACTTATATATGACTATAGATGAAAAACGTGTCATACTTCCTAATTCCTATACATGCAGACTTATTCATGTCATTAATGCAATTCGATAAAGAGTAAGGACAGTAGCACAATAACTGAGCAGTATATTTAGCCCAAAAAAAAAAAAAAACAAAGCAGTGTACCGTAGGCTCAACCTCCACAATCTCGGAAGAAGATAATGTAGCCTTATCAGAATCTCCAGAACCTTGAAGCATAACTATTTGAGATTCCATTTCACGTAATGAGTTCTTCAGATGCTGTTCTTTCTGTGTTAGTTCATCCACTTTAGCTCTCTCTTCTTGCAACAGTATATCTCTGTTCTGGGTCGTCACACGAAGATTCTCCAATTCAGACATCAAGTTTAAAATTTTCTTCTGTAATACCTCTTTACATTCGTCGACCAGATGATTCGAATAATCAATAGTCACATCATTGACCAATAAATGAGATACCGAGGAATCAAACCAAGCAAGTACCTCCCGAATCTCATCAGAACTCTTCTTGTTCATTTGTGTGACAGCTAGTGCATCATTAGTGCACCTAGTAACCTCTTGCCTAAGGAAAGAAATCTCTTCCTCTTTATCTTGCAGCTGGGATTGGAGTTTCTCAACCTCAGATAGGAGATTTTCAGAGAGATAATGAACTTCATCAAACTTGCTCACAGTAACAGAAAGCTTCTTTAAAGCTTTAGCACGGGAAGCTTCAAGGTTCTCCAAGTCTTTGTTCTTTTGAAGCAACTCATTTTCAAACCCCGCAATCTTGTTTGCAAGGTTTTCCATTTCCGTCTCCTCTTCATCAAGGGCTTGCATCAGCGCCTCACATTCTGCAGCAGAACATTGAACGAATTAGAATGGGATATTTAACAAGGGCACTTAGTGATCTGCATATAAGCTAAAATAGAGTAGTACTCTATAACTCACCTTGTACTTTTGCAGCTAATTCATCTGTCAGTGAGTTAACTTTCAGCTGCAAATCTGTTGCATTAGTTTCATTAACTTGGAGTTCTGTCAATCTGTGTTCCAAAAACTTGCGCTCCTCGCCCATTGCATCCAACTGCCTCCGTGTATCATCTAGCTCTATCCTTGCTTGCTGAAGGTCAAGTAGATGATTCTTTGCAGTAGCTTCGGCTTCCTTTATCTGATCAACAAGTTCCTTGCAAATTTTCTCTCTCTGGATGTCCTTCTCTTGAAGTTCATTCTGTAAATTCATTATGGTACTCTTCATCTCACTCTGGCCAACTTCCATCACTTTGGCCAACTCATTAGTATGCATGCTTATGGAATCCCCCACAACCAGTGATAGCTTGTCACACATGCTCCTAACTATTTCCTCATTGAAGATACGAGCATCACCAGCGGAAATATTTACTGCAATTTGATTTTGAGAATTTAAGGTTCTAGATGGAGATCTAGATGCCAATGAATTTTCAACCATATGTTCCTCCCAATTTTCAAGTCTTGAAATTGCACTAGCACAGCTTTCAAACAACAATGAAATGTTCCCTTGCAAGATATGCAATCTTGACTCCTTCTCTTTGTCAATTGATTGCAAATGATCAGCATCTCTCTTCACAGATTCATAGAACTCCTTCTCAGAAGCATATTCTCTACGAACACTCATGATGACTTCAGATAACTGAAATGATTCTTCTTGTAATAAACGTGAATGATCATGAATTCTCTCCCGGATAGAATCAATTTGGGTCATAAAAACCTGCACATGAAATACAATGTTAAACTCAGACATTTCATACACTCGATCAGAAAGACCCTAGATACAGAACTGTATGGATTAACAAGTAACTTGCAGGTGCCAGACAAAGATTCCATCAGTTACCCAAACATGAAGGACAATACTGAAACAATACCACCTAAAGAAAAAGCACTGTACCCTATACTGTTATCCTCTTCTCTATGGTAATACAAATGGTTTAAATTTAGTCTTCAAGAACACAATGATGCTCTCCCAAAGCACAGAGTTCAGTCAGAAACACAAACACCTTATAACACATAAAATAAAATACTATAAAATTGTTCTCTTTAGAAATTTAATACTTAAAGGAGGCTATAGCATCACCCCTTAAGTATTACATCCATTCACCAAGAGTGTGCAAGGTTGAGGATAGCGTGGGTTTTAATAGTGCTAGGAAGTTATTTGGTTGGTGTGAGAAAGTCTTTCATCAAGTACAAATAGTGGGTTAAGATGGTGCGCCATGGGTTGTTTTTTTGTACACAGGAGTGTTGTAAAGGTAAATTGTAAGGAGGGATGTCAAAAAAAAAGTTGCACACTATTTGTAGATGCCTAATAAGGACACCGTTGGACAGAGAGAGTATTATTTACAAGCATATAAAAGTCTGATAGCATAATTATTTTACCTTGTTCTCTGATTTTGCTGACAATGTGCCCCCAGGTAAGCTACCAGGAAATAGAGCACCCAGGGCAGGAACGCCATCAAAATCAAAAAATGATTTCATTGTAGCCTTCACGTTGTACAGAACTTCCAAATCTTTAGATAGAACATCCCCCAGTTCTCTGTCAATTGAAGAAAGATCATTTTTCATGTTGTCCACACCAGATTTTAAAACCGTAATTTCAGACATCTGCCTCTCCTTTTCTTCTGATTGTAAGTAAGATAGCTTTTCGAAATGTGCAATAGCTTCATGTTTTGCATTTTCAGCTATTTCTTTTTCCCTGGAAACTTCTGAAAGTTCATTAACAACTTTTGCTAGCTCATCTTGAAGGCCATCATTTCTTTCCTGAACTTCATTCAGCTCAGCAAGCAGCAGTTCAGCTGCTCTTTTAGATTTTCTTGATTCCTGTTCAAGGGAATCCATTCGACCATGCAGATCATGCACAAGCTTGCCTATTTCCTTTATCCTCTCAACTGGATTTACAGAATGAAATTCAAAACCAACATTTATTTCACCCAAAGCATTCGAAATACTGCTCCAGCTATGCTCTTTCTCCTGCATATAGCGTTCAGTTTCTGCCAGGCGATCCCTGAGGAAACTATTTTCAGATTCCGCTTCTTGTACCCTGTCACGGGCAGCAAACAAGTTCTTGATCTGTTCCTCAAATTCAGAAATAGTTTTTTCAGTGTCCTTGGTCTCAGACTTGAGGCGCTCAACCTCAGCATTTAGTTCTTCGATTGATTGCTTCATGACATCTCGCTGTTGCACCAAGGACTTCCCTTTCCTAACAGCAACATTAAGCTTCTCTCTCAAAGAAGCTGATTTACGCTCTTCCTGATTAAGTAGTTCTTCCAATTCTTTCTTTTTTACTTCCAGCCCCTCCAACTCACAGACTAGGGATTGATTGGTCTGCATGTATCTATCTTTCTCCTCCTTCAAGCTCATTAGTTCACCCATACATTCATCTAGTTTTTTGCTCAGAGTCGAGACATCTGGCTCTTCAAAATCTCTGGATGTGTTTGACAGCTCCCCCTTTCCAGTGGCATGCACATCAGTTGAATCTACACTAACAAGCTTCTCAGATAATAGTGTCTTATGTTTCTCTACAAGTTTCCTTATCATTTCTTCGAAATATTCAACCCCCTCCTGATCAAGTTCCACATCTTCAGGACAAGAATCCTGAAGAGCATCATTAACTATTTCCTTTAGTCTTCTAATTGCACCCTCAATACGATCCTTATCTTCCTCCAAGTGAAGTTTCTGTGCTTGTAACGAACTTGATTCATTTTGGAGATTCTCATTTCTAAGAGAAAAATCAGCTATTCTTTTTATGCTTTCATCACTATCTTGTCTCAGCATCTCCAAGTCCTTTGCTAGGATTTCTTTTTCTGCACAAGCCTGTTGGAAGGCTGTCTCAAGCTCAGCTGCTCTTCTTTTTGAATCTTCCACATCAGTACTGAGGGATCCACAAAAGGTCTCCAAGTTATCAATCTTCTGCTGGAGAGAATAAGAGTGGTTTTGTGCCTCTGATAGAGCATTTCCTAACCACTGAATCTTATCATCAGACTCCACAGATCGCAGATGAGATGGCATATCAACTCTGTCCAAAATTTCTTCCCATCGCTGCACAAGGTTGTTCCTTTCCATTAATGACTGTTCAAGCATCTCATTTTGCTCAGCTAAGCCGTAAAATCTGTTTTGTAGTTCTTCATATCTTCTCCTTAAGTCCTCAGCAGAAGTAGGGATTGGCTGCATATCTTCTTTCGAGCCATCTGAACCCCCAAATCCAGCATCAGAATATGAATTTCTCTCAGCTGACCTTCTGTGATCCCATTCACCAAGAGGCAAGGAGTGACTTCCAACTATTTTTGCTAACCAGTCAATCTTTTCAATTATATCTTTGGAGTGGAAGTTCTCTGGAAGCTCTAAATCGTTTAGAATCTCTTCTATTCTCAGTAAGACAGAATCCTTAAGCAGAAATGACTCTCTTAGTGCAGTAGCTGAGTTGCGAATGTATGAGAGCTCAGATTCCAGGGCTTCCATGCGCTCACCTGCCTCAGAGTAGACTTTTACATTTGTTTCGAGTTCATGAAGCCTCTCATCTTTAGAAAGTAATTCTTGGGAACATTTCTCCAGTTCCTTGGACATTTCAGCCAACGATTGCTTGAGACTCTCACGTTGCGAAATAAGGCCTTTCCCCTTTGTAACTGCTATACCTAACTTCTCTCTGAGGGATGATATTCGCTGCTCAGACAGTTCTAACTCAGCAACTTTCTCATTTACTTTAGAATTGAGAGCAATAATAATCTCTTGAGCACTCTTCAGACTGTGCTTAAAAACCAGGTTCTCATTTCTATATTCCATAAGAGATAAGTTCAAGCATTCCACTTCATCCTGCAAATCATGTAATTGCATTTCTAGAGATACACATAAGCTTGAGTCCTGACCAGTTTCTCTGCATTTCTGTACGAGCAAATGAATCAGAGACTCCAGGAGTAAGGCAGGTTCATCCTCACACATAGCTGGCCTCTCCAACGTTACTGATTGTTCGATCTTGCCAATTAACTTGAGAACGGTATCTGATTTCAGACATAACTTTTGCAGTTCGTCAATCTCCCTTGCTGTGTCAGTCATCTGTGAACTGAGTTGTTTATTTGCAGACTCGAGCTCCAACTTCTCACTATAAAGATTTTTCAATTGGTCCAACAGGTCATCAAAAAAATTAGGATGTAAAAGATCCAGCTTTTTATCATCAGCTACGACTTCATCTGCTGCATCTGGGTAATACCCAAATAATGTCCTCATAAGTTCACTGTAAAGTCGATGCAGAATGCTCAGAGCCACATTAGTTTTGTGTTCCATTTCGTGAAAATCCTTTTGAGCAGCCTCGAGTTGACCATGCAAACCCCCAATCACTTTGCGGGCACCATCAACAGAAGCAGCAACACAGCCAACAATATCAGAGTTGCTATTTCCACTAGGAAATGGGTTGCCAGAAATATTCTTTGTCGTCGAATCCAGCAGGCCAACAGTCTGAAGAATCTGAGCTGAAACAGAACTCTGTTCTTCTTGAAGAATCAATTCTCTGTCAGCCACTTCTGACTGGAGTACTTGCAGTTGATTGGAAATTGAAGAAGCCATCTCATCTGAGTCTCTACAGTGTCCCTCCAAATGAACCTGCAGCTCATTAATATGAGCTTGAAAAGCGTTCACCTTCTCTAGAAGATGATGGTTCTCTGATTTTAGAACTGCTTCTTGCTTCTGCATGGTATCACATAGACCAAGAAGTTCATTCTCTATTGCAACAACATGATGGATAAGCTCTCTCATAGCCTCGTAGACAACCATAAGCTCAATGTTTGCTTCTTGTACTTGATCATTGTGCTCTTTCGATGCAGTATAATACTTGCTCAATTCTGTTCCAGAGGCATTAGACAGCAGTTTACTCTGCATACCTCTAAAGAATTCACTGGCATCCTCTGCATCATTTACTAACTCTTTGAGCAATATTTTGAGATTTTGTGCAAACATTTTTGTTCTAACGCATGAATCTTCAGTTGTGCGACCTTCTGATGAAGGGGATATGTCTGAATCTTGGTCATCCTTATATGTGTAACCTTTTGGCTCAAAAGTATGACTCAATTGTGACACTCCAGGGGAAACATCATCCATCGATCTACTCAAAGAAGATGAATCTAAGTGCATTCTGTCAATTTCCCTCTCAAGTTTTTGCACTAGAACTCCTGCTTCCTCCAAGTTCCTTTTTAGTGATAGAAATCCAAATGAGTCATTGTAAATATCCAATTTCGTCTGTTCCCCAGATGACTGATAAGATTTGTGCTCATGCAACGCACCACTATCATTCTTAAGAGCTTGACTTGCAACTTCATCAAACTGAGATGAGATTTTCTCACAGTCGAATTCTTTTATTTTAAACTTGAGAAACTCTAAATCAGCGCAGAGGGATTTCTTTTCTTCAGTATGATGCTTAATGGAAGTTCTGGCTTCTTTTAGATCATTCACTGCCTTACAACATTCTGCTTGCAAAACTGCTTCCAGAACTTTGAACTCCACCAACTCATGATATTGCTTTTCATACTCCCTGAAAATTGTCTTCTGCTCTTCTTCAAGCTTGTTCTTCTCATCACATATGGATGTGATGCGCTCATTTAGAGTGATGATCTCTGTTTGAAGAGTTAGAATCAATTCTTTGCAGTTAATTAATTCTTCCGACATTCTTCCAAACTGATGGTACATTGATACTTTTTCCTCATCGAGATTTTTTCTTTCTTCTGACAAAGATGCCAAAATCTCATTTATGTTTTTGTTTTCCAACCTAAGAACTTCCACTGTATCCTGACACTCTGCCAAATCAGCAAGTAATTTACCATTCTCACTGATCATGCCACTATTTTCCTGCTCGAGTCTTTTCCTGTCATCATGTATCAAATTCTGGAGTGACTCTAAAGAAACTTTGTGCTGATATAATTCCTCGGTGATTTTTTCATTTTCGAGCAAAAAGTTCCTACTCTCCTGTGAAAGTTTGTTTTTCTCCTCAGTCATCACTTTGAAACTTTCATTCAAGTTCACATTTTCAGATTGCAAGGCTTTTACCAAATTCCTGCAGTCAACTAGCTCAGAAAATATGGTTGACATTTCTCCTTGTTTTATTTCTAGCTTATTCTGCAATTCATTAACTTTATCAGCAAAAACTTCAGCCTCAGCTCTTGATAACTGAAGCTGATTCTCGAGCTCTACCTTCTCTGATACAACCTCCTGAAGCTCATTTCTGCACTGCACGATTTCTTTGGCAGTTGTTTCATCGGCATTTCGAGGTTTCTCAACTGATGATTCTCTTGACGCGAATATGTACCTGAATTCATCTTGATCGAGTAGCTGTAAAATTTCTGCAAGCTGGGAAAGTTTGACTAGACTTCCATTCAAAATCGATGACAAGTCTACGTGTTTACATGCTAACACATTTGCAGTATCTCTATTTTCAACCTCATAAGATCTTTCTACCTCGACAAATCCAGAGCTTGCTTGAGTACCTTCTGTATCTGAGACACTAACTGCCTCTGCTTTCTCATCATTTGAACCAAATGACGTACCATCTCTCTCTTGACTCATTGTTGCAGATCTTATGGTCGACGCCAGTGAGGACTCGGTTAAAGGAGAAGTGCCAAAAGAATGTCCATGCGCCTCTTCACCTTCTCCAGCATAATTGGTAACAGAAACAGCCAATGATGCACTGTCAATCTTGTTGAGTTGTGTGGCGGCGGAGATATTCTCCTCATCAAAAGTATTCCCTGAATCAACTTCTCTACTGTCTGTAATAGACTCCGTTGTATCATTTGAAGGAGGAATACTATCTCCATCAAGCAAATTCGCCATGCGGTCATCCATTTGATTTCCACTGGAAAAAGAGCAGCCAACTTCCTGCATTGCCCCTACCAAAATATTATACAGACTTTTAACTCTAACAACAATTAAGAGGCCAAATGAGTAAATTTTAGGGATAGTGTCAAGAGTGAAAGCACAAACCTACATCTTTTACCTGCTCTTCCACATGCTCCCTCTCCAGTCCAGATGAAAAATCAGTGGGTAAACGTAAACTGGAATCTTCTGACATCTCTTCTAAAACCATTGCTGGGATATTAATGGATGTATCCTCGAGAACTAGAGAAGATGATCCATCCTCTAGGGAAGCCGTAATATATACATCATTTCCATTACTAGTGTTATCCATTCCCGATCCCTCTGATGGAAATCCAGCAGCATCCAATAGACATGCTATTCCAACTTTACCCTTTCCTGAAGGATCTTTATCTGCAACCGGACTGTCACTTGTTACTGAATCTACTCTAGAAGCAGCATCGCTCGCCACTGTATCCACTCTAGAAACTGAGTCTGGTAAAGCAGTAGTATCTTCTGCATCATGCTTGAATCTCTCTCCATCTGCATCATTTTGCTGCTCTACTGCTGTGTCATTGGAAGTGCCTCCTATTACATCATGCTCTGAAATAGCAGTAGCTGTATCAATTGCCTCTGCAACCACACCAGAACTTGACTCTGAAAAATCAACAGTTTCACTTGCATCATGCTTGGATAATACTACATCTGGAACATTTTGCTCTGTCACAGCTGCTTCAGCAACTGTGTCTGCCTTCCGGTCACGCCCAGATTTACCACCTTTGCCCGACGACTTGCTATTATTTCCTTTATTATCCTTCTTCTTCCTGAACTGTTGAAGCTGGCATACGATGAAACATGTCATCACAAGTGATTGTAATAAGTAAATGATAGTAATAAAGTAGCTAAAGTCAAGAGAAAGTAATGTAGGAAAGAGAATGATGTAGAATAAAGTCTTATCTACATTATTCACTCTCTTACTTTCTCTCGACTTTAACTATTTATTATCATTTTTCCAAAACGGGTGTAAAAAAGAAACGCCTCAACTACCTTGGGATGGAGGCAGGGGCGGATCTAGTAGCCCATATGAGGGGTATTTGCCCCACCTCAAATTTTCTACTCCGTATATATATATATTGCCGATTATAAAACTTATTTCTTTTATTTTTTCACTAAATGCCCCTCCTCAAATTCTTAAATTTTCTTCGTAACTTTGCCCCCTTCCCTACAAAATCTTGGCTCCGCCCCTGGACGGAGGGAGTATTAATAATTGAACTTTTTTTGTGAATAGTCCACAATTAGTAGAAATGTAATACTCTTTCCTAACATTTCCAATATAAACCTACGAAGTTAAACATCTAAAATGGTTGTTTTATACACCATAGGTCAAACATTATTCTGACTCTGAGCATATTAAACCACCATAGTAGTAAAGGCAGCACCCTCTCAACTATGGATATACTAAAAGGTTTTAGATGTCGATTCAGTTTTTCAAAAATATGAAAACTAATTTTGAAGAATTTCTCAACACTTAAATGAATGGATTGGGTGGTGTATACTGTATATAGTAAAATGCTAAAGAGGCAGTTCAAGAATAAAAGGACCGACCCATTCACCAAGCACTTTCATCCAAACATAAAAGCGCACAAATATGCGTTTATCTTATATATGCCGCCTAAACTCTTCTGTTAACGAAAAAAATAATTAAATTTAACAAACTCTACGGATAAAGCTCCAAACTAGCATAAGCTTTAAGTTCATGTTTCTACACAGATAATCACATATGTGAATGAAGCTTAACATTCAATGTATATTTATTCGTTCTCATCCCTAAAATTAACCATACATGAAACTCATATTCCCCATCATATGCAACATTCAATCAAAAAAATTGCTCAGAATAGAATAAATCAGTTACCTTCTTCCGTCCGGCAGCGAGCAGATCATCTCGGCTCTTGTTATTATCCATTCAATCCAATTCAATATGCTCTCAACAGCTACCTATAACCATTGGATTAAACAGATTGCTGCTCTACAAACCCCTAGAAAAGGAGGAAACATTAGTGAATTGTTCAATTCAAAATGTTAGCGAATTGAACAAATTGAGAAAAATCAGATTTCAGTTTCAATATCTAGTTGGAAATGATCGAATACATTCTCACCCGATTGAACGGCTCGTTTGGTGAGGTGAATGTCGAGTGTAATTGAATATACCGCTCTCTTAGATCTGAAGCTATGATTTTTTTTTTATTTTCTTTTTTTTTCAAAATTCTTTCTGAAATCGGCATGCGTTTCAGTTTACGTGTCACCGAACCAGTATTAACTAATTAGAATACATTATCTGCCCTACCTATCAATTTGCATAATTGTAACCCCGGTCATATTCTAATGCTTATAGCACCCCTAATCTAAAATCAATATCAAATTTCTATTTTCAGATTTTAAAATGAGTGAATGAGATTAAATCTTACGAATCTTAATAAATAGTAGACAAAATATCAACAAAAGGATAATATCATCATTATATTATCATATGATAATTTTCGTGAATGTTTTTTATATCAAGATAGTGTATTACAAATATCAACAATATGACATAAGAATATCAACACTAGTACAAGAAAATATCAACACATATTTATTGAGATTTTTACATGGTTTTATTGAGATTTTTACATGGTTTTATTGAGATTTTTTTTGATGTATTTGTTGATAAAAATCTGGTTATCAACATTTACGAAAACTAAAATAAAAAATATCAAATTTCATCATCCGAACGTTGTCAGAAAATATGCAATTGAGATCTTGTTGGAATCCTTATAAAATTATCTTTAATTTGATATACTTTTTGCAAAAAAATAATTTAAATTGAGAGAGTTACGTACATTTAAAGTTTTAAGATAATTTTAATGAGAGGGGATCGACATTAATACCCTATAATTTTATTTATTAATTTTTCTTAATTAAAAATATAATTCATGTGACATTATTTCAACCATTAGATCTTCTAATCTCATAGCTAAAATTTAATCTTAGTTTATGATTGCTAATTAGTTAGCCATTGATCACTCTCCACGTATATTATTACATAATTTCATAATTGAATAAGGTGTGGAGGAACATTTTGAGTAATGGTAGGGATGGAAATGGTTTTTACCTGATTATAAATTATAAATATATTAAAATTACACTAAATACATAAAAAAATAAAAAATAAATAAACAATACTGAATTAATTTAAGAAGGAATAAATTTTACTAATGAAGTAGTACTAGTAATTGGGCTTACCCCATTGGGCTTACTCAGGAAAACAGTTCAATGGGCTTACCTCATTGGGCCCTTACTGCAATGATTTTGAAGGATATAAATACACCTAAATAGGAGTGAGATCTTATTCAAACATTTTGGAACATCGTATAGGAATTCAAACCTTAAATATGCTGATTACCTAAGTCCATATGAACCAAAAGAGGTGGCAAATAGCGAATTCGCAATCAATATACAAAATTACAAATATAACGTGACAAATACCTATTTTGCAACCAAGTAAAGGAAAATTGTGAAAGCTGGCACTGACAATGTAGTGTTAGAATTGTCATCTAAAACGTAATCAAATTTGGACTTTGCCTAAATTTGCAAATTAGCTTATAGTTTATCTCTTCTTCTGTCACTACTTTTTATTTCTTGTCCAAATCATTCTATCATATCCTTGTAGGATCCACAGGACAATATAGTAAAGTTCCCAACTGAGGCAATTTTTTGTCTTGAGACACTATTAAGGGCAAAATATCTCAATACTTAACGATATGAAAAAAATCGATTTTGATAACCGTAGTTGTTTTCATTTTAATGGAGTAGATTTTAGACTGTAACCAAAAACAAATTTACAAATGGACGCATATCCTAGATATTTAGGGTTTAGTGATTGATTACCATTTTTAGGAAAAAAACAACATATTCCCTCCGGATGCCATTAGAATTCTTGATTTATAGTATTATTTTAGTTCGTCCGTCATAAGATGGTTCAATTTTACTATAAATGGTAGGTAGACTTTACTTCTATTAACCCATTTCACTTAGATTATATTATTAAACTAATACTCCATCCATTCCACAATAAGAGTTTTATTTTTCCATTTCGGTTCGTCTCACAATAAGAATCAGATTTCACTTTTAGTATAAATGGTAACTAGGCCCCACATTTCACCAACTTACCACTCACATTTTATTATTAAACTAATATAATAAGTGAAACTCAGTATTTCACTGACTTATTCAATCTTACTTTTCTTTACATTTCTTAAAACTCGTGTCATAATCAAATAGAACTTCTATTGCGGGGCGGAGGAGAAACAAAAATGGATCTCACATTCCACCACCTGTTCTCCCTCACTTTACTTTACATTTTATTAAAACTCGTGTCGAACTCAAATGGAACTACCAATAAAAGAGAGAGTAGTACTACCTTTATTACTCCTAATTACTCTCTTCTCATTTCCCTACTTGATTCTTTCTCTTACTTATATCATCTTTTCTAATTGAAACTCAGGACTAAAATAAATTAGTCTTTTCTTTGCCACCACTCATAGAATTCACCTCTTATCCATAACTTGCCTAAATCTTCCAATGTCCTATATATAACCTTACCTCGTACTCACATGATCAAACCTCAAAGCATCCTAAACACACCACATAAATCCAAACCGAAAGAAATGGATCCAAAAACAGAACACAAACCACACTGCCTAATCCTTCCATACCCAAGCCAAGGCCACATAAACCCCATGATCCAATTCTCCAAACGCTTAGCCCACAAAGGCATCACAATCACCTTCGCCGTACCGCAAGGCGTCCTCACCTCTTCCGCCGCCGGCAACAATATCGCCGTCGAGACCATCTCCGACGGCTACGACTCCACCGCCGCCAGAGTCGACGCCGACCCTCGGGAGCATCTACTCAGCTTCAAAACGGCCGGGACGGAGTCAACTACCCGACTCATCGAGAAGCTTCGAGAAGGGGGCCAGCCCGTGGACTGCGTCGTCTACGACGCCTTCATGCCGTGGGGGCTGGCCGTGGCGAAGAGTAAGGGCCTGTTTGGTGCGGTCTTCTTCACGCAGACGAGCTCTGTGAATGTGATCTACTACAATGTGTTTAAAGGGTTGCTCAAAGTTCCGGTTTCGGAGAGGGAGATCGTGCTTCCCGGGCTGCCGCCGTTGGCGGTCTCAGATTTGCCGTCGTTTATTGTTGATCCGGAGAAGTATCCGGGCGCGTTGGAGCTGCTGGTGGGTCAGTTTGAAGGTGTGGAGGATTCTGATTTCGTGTTCGTTAACTCGGTCTACGAGCTCGAGGAAGAGGTACGTGGCTAGTCTTTTAGAATAAGTCGTCCAGTTGGATTGGATTTGAAAGAAAACGGAATATGATTATGAGATTTTTTTTGCTTGGTAGGTTTTGTTTTCTAAGTCACATGTTGTATAGAATTGGACTAATTTGGGACATCTATTAATTATGATCATCCTTAAATATGATATAATTAGGTTTGAGATAAAGCAAAATTTAAAGATTGCCATAGTTAGCAGATTCAACACCTCATGTTAATGTGGCTAATTTTCTACAGGGTGGTCGTCCGCATTAATTGATTACTTAAATAGAGATTAATTGAAGTTTTGATTTAATTCTGTTAAGTGGTACCTTCGTGAGCCTTTATTTATGTGCTAAATTAGTATTCCTCATTCACCTCAGAAATTTTCACTGATCTGGTAGCTAATTAACATATCAAAATAGAAATACAGCTTGGAACGTATCAACTCATACGTGGCATAGAGCAGGATTTCAGAATCTCTTTTCTATGATGATATATTGAGTTTTGATACGATATGTAACAATTATTGAAGTGGAGTACTAACTTATTTACTTGGAATCTTGTTTCAGGCAAATGAGTGGATGAAAAAATCAATGTCAGTAAAAACAATTGGACCAGCCATACCTTCTATCTATCTAGACAAAAGAATACCACACGACAAAAGTTATGGTCTTAGTTTGTTCAAATCAGATGACATTTACATGAGATGGCTACAACAAAGATCACCTAAATCAGTTATATACGTCTCCTTTGGTAGTATTGCCAAATTGGAAAAGCATGAAATGGAGGAATTGGCAACGGCTCTTAAGCTAACCGGCAAACACTTCCTATGGGTGGTCCGATCCTCGGAGGTGTCGAAGCTCCCGGAAAATTTCGCGGACGAAGCCTCGGGTAAGGGGCTAATCGTGTCATGGTGCTCGCAGCTTGAGGTACTTGCTCATGAAGCCATAGGATGCTTTGTGACACACTGTGGGTGGAACTCGACTCTGGAGGCGCTGAGCCTCGGGGTCCCGATGGTGGGGGTCCCGTGGTGGAGTGATCAGGCTACGAATGCGAAGTTTGTTATGGATGTTTGGAAGATGGGAGTGAGGGCTTATCCCAATGATGGAGGTGTTGTTGGGCATGAGGAATTGGTTCGTTGTGTAAATTGTGTGATGGAGGGAGAGGGAGCGGAAGAGATAAGAGAGAATGCAAGGAAATGGAAGGAATTGGCAAAGGGAGCTATTGATGAAGGGGGGAGTTCAGATAGAAATATTCAAGAATTTGTTTCTAATACGATGGGAGGAGCCATGTCAAAAAAATAATCAGATTCTTGATTATCAATGTATCTTTAGCAAATAATTGGAAATGATGGAGTATTAACTATTAATAATTGAACTTTTTTTGTGAATAGTCCACAATTAATAGAAATACTAATATTTCCTAACATTTCCGTTGTTGACCTACGAAGTTAAACATTTAAAATGGTTGTTTTATACACCATAGGTCAAACATTATTCTTACTCTGAGCATATTAAACCACCATTAGTAATAAAGGCAGCACCCTATCAACTATGTATAAACTACAAGGTTTTAGATGACAATTCAGTTTTTAAAAAGTATGAAAACTAAATTTTAAAAAATTGAATAGTATTTTCCAGAAGACTGACATAGTGACACCACAGACAGAAGAACATCTCAACACTTAACTGAATGAACTGCGTATATAAAACCTAAAATGTTAAAGAGGCAGTTCCAAAAAATAAAGGGAACAAAAAAGCCATTCACCAACCACTTTATGTGAATATCAAATTTCATCCACGCATAAAAGTGCACAAATATGCGTTTATCCTATATCTACCGAAACTCTTCTGTTAACGAAAACAAGAATTGAATTTAACAGACTCTACAGATAAAGCTCCAAACCAGCGTAAGCTTAAGTTCATGTTTCTACACAGATAATCACAATTCACACATGTGAATGATGTTTAACATTGTATGCATATTTATTCGTTCTCATCCATTTCCTAAAACTAAACCATAAATAAAACTAATATTCCCCATAATATGCTACATTCAATTAAAAAAATGCTCAGAATTCCATCTAAAACGCTTAATATGATATTGCTGGATACACCCCTAATATTGCTGGGTAGCGTGCCACGTGGCCGCACGAGGTTGGTGGTACATTGTCACTCTAACTATGGTTGCATCCTAATGCTCCCCGGGCTCCCATTCAAACATTTAGGAATACCAAATGAAAATCCAAACCTTAAATAAATTGACTACCTAAGTCATATGACCAGAAGAGGAGGCAAATAGCGAATTTGCAAGCAATAGAAAATTACTACTCCCTCCGTCGTCACACTTGTGGGACGGTACGAGATTTTATAAGATTTTGTTTTGTGTGTTAAATGGAGAGAGAAAATATAATTTTTATATTCATGTGAGAGAGAACATTTTTCAAAAAGGGAAATGTGACAACTTTTGTTGGACAAACTAAAAAGGAGAATGTGACATTTTTCGTGTGACAGAGGGAGTACAAAAAGATAATGTCACAAACACCTATTTTGCAACCAGTGTAGGAAAATTGTGAAAGCTGACACCAGCAATGTAGTGTTCGAATTGTCATCCTAAAACCTAATCTAATTTGGACTTTAATTTGCCCAACTTTGCGCTAATATTTTCTTGTAGGATCCACATGTTGACGACAGTATAGGGAAGTTCCCAATGAGACACAACATTTTTGTCTTTGAGACACTTATAACAAAATGAAAAAAAAACAATTTTGATCAATCGTAGTTGTTTTCATTTTAAGATGATTTTAAGATGCTGGTAGACTGTAACCAAAAACAAATTTACAAACGGACGCATATCAAAGCAATATTTAGATTTTGTGTTTCACTATTTTTAATTAATTTTTCATTTTCATAAAAAAAAATACTCCTCCCATCCCACCACAAGTTATCAATTTGTTATTTTGAGTTATCCCAACAGACACTATTCCACCACAATTGATCAATTTCATTTTTTAGCCAAAAACAAAACTTCAACCATATCTTAATTTATTCTCTCTCTTACTTTATTCTCTCTTTATTTTTCTTACTTTTTATCTCTCATACTTTACTCTCTCCACTTTAACTCAATATATATCATTTTCTTAATTCTTGTGTCCAAAAGAAATCTATCACTTATAATAGGACAAAAGGAATATTAATTTTCTCTTACTTTATTATTTTTCATGTTTTATTATTTCTTATACTTACTTTTTTTCATTTATTTTTTATTTTTTATTTTATTTTATTTTATCTCCAATGTCATCATAGTTTACCAAAATAAATCACTCACTTGTAGCAAGCCAAGGAAGGTATTTCACATCCATCCAAATTAATATTTTTACAACAACTCATTCAATAATTCGCTTGTAGGATCCACTGTCATGATTAATGAAAAACACATTAATTTGGGATTCACGTGTCTCCATGTGTTGCAATTTCCCTTGTAGGATCCACATTTTGATAGGATCATAGGACAAAATAGTGAAGTTTCCAAATGAGACACGACTTTGGTACTGAGACACTATTACCTGGTCGAATTTTTTCAATACTTTAACAAAATGGGAAAAAGAATTCAAAAAATAAATTTTCATAATCGTACGTAGTTGTATCATTTTAATAGGACTACAGACTGTAACGAAAAACAAATTTTGTAAAGGACGCCTATCCAAGCAATATTTACATATTTTATGTTTCATTATAAGTGATTAATTCTCATTTTTAGAAAAAAAAAAACATACTTACTTCTATTTTTTTTCTTTTACTTTATTATTTCTCTTAATTACTTTTTCTTTTTTTCAATTCTTTATTTTATTCTCTCTTTTACTTTATTTGATTTATCCATTTAACTCGATAATTGTCATCGTAGTTCACCTTTTAGCCATAACTTATGCCCAAAATAAATCTGTTAACTTGTAGTGACACCGAAGAAGAACTAATCTTTATGTCACCTCTTTCCAAACATTTTTACAACCACTCATAGAGAATTCACCTCTTATCCATATCTTGCCTAAATCTTCCAATGTTCTATATATAACCTTACCTAGTACACATGATCACACACCCAACCATCCCAAATCCAAACCCAAAGAAATGGAACAAAAAACAGAAGACAAACCACACTGCCTAATCCTGCCATACCCAAGCCAAGGCCACATAAACCCCCTGATCCAATTCTCCAAACGCTTAGCCTACAAAGGCATCACAATCACCTTCGCCGCACCACAAGACATCCTCTCCTCCGCCGCCGCCGACATCTCCGCCTCCATCGCCGTCGAGTCCATCTCCGACGGCTACACCTCCGCCGCCGCCAGAGCCGACGCCGACCCTCGGGAGTATCTAGCCACCCTCAAAAGGGAAGGGACGGAGTCAACGTCCCGCCTCATCGAGAAGCTTCGAGAAGGCCCGGGCCGGGCCGTGGACTGCGTCGTCTACGACGCCTTCCTGCCGTGGGGGCTGGCCGTGGCGAAGAGCAAAGGCCTGTTTGGTGCGGCCTTCTTCACGCAGCCGAGCTCTGTCAATGTTGTCTACTACAACGTGTTTAAAGGCTTGCTCAAAGTTCCGGTTACGGAGAGGGAGATCGTGCTTCCCGGGCTGCCGCCGTTGGCGATCTCGGATCTGCCGTCGTTTGTTGTTGATCAGGAGAAGCATCCGGGATTGTTGGAGCTGGTGATGGGTCAGTTTGATGGTGTGGAGGATTCTGATTTCGTGTTCGTTAACTCGATTTACGAGCTTGACAAAGAGGTATGTGGCTAGTCTTTTGGAATAAGTCATCTGAGTTGGATTGGATTTGGAAGAAAACGGAATATACTTGTTAGATTTTTATTTTTGCTTGGTTGATTTTGTTTTCAACGTCACATGTGGTATAGAATTGGAATAATTTGGGATATCTGTTAATTATCATCCCTAAATATGGTATAATTAGGTTTGAGATAAAGCAAAATTTTAAGATTGCCATAATTCGAAGATTCAACATCTCATACTAATGAGGCTAACCTTCTAGCTACAGGGCCGTCCGCACGGTGCGACCGCAACTTGTGGTTAAATTATTTGTATTAATTGATTACTACTATTAAATAGAGGTTAATTGAAGTTTTGATTTAATTCTCTTAAGTCGCAATTGAAATTTGAATAGGAAAGATGCAGCAGAGCTAGAGAGTCTCTCTTTCTAATTTAATATGGCTCAGATTTTTTCACTAATCTGGATTTTGGAAACTCTGTTCTATATATATATATATACCATATATAGATCGTCTTGTTAGATTGAGATTTATGAACCTAATTGAGAATTGGGATGCAATTTCAGTCACTCATCCAGAATATTTGTAAAATGTCAAGTAGTTTATGTCAACACGGGGGCATAATTGTAATTTTATTAATTTTATTTATTTATTTTTTAAAAAAAAATTAATTTTTTTTAAATTTTTTAAATTTTTTTTTAAATTTTTATTTATTTATTTTTGATAAATTTTAAAAAAAATATTTAATTTTTTTTATTTTTTATGTCAACTACATATACAATTCATGTCAACTACACTCCAAATGTCAACAACTTTATTCAATAAATACTACTCCCTCCGTCCCCGATTAAGAGTCACACTTGCATTTCTGCACTCATTTTGTAAAATTAATAATAAATAGTTAAAGTCATAAATAGTAAAATAAGATAGAGAATAAGGTATAGAAGAGTCTTCTTTACATTATTCTCTCTCTTACTTTACTATTTTTCCAGTTTAACTATTTATTATCATTTTTACAAAATGAGTGCAGAAATTCAAGTGTGACTCTTAATCGGGGACGGAGGGAGTATTTGACATAAATTGTACATGTAGTTGACATTATATTATATAGTTAACATGGATTGTATATGTAGTTGACATAGATTATACACATAGTTGACATTATATGTGTAGTTGACATGAATTGTACACATAGTTGACATTATATGTGTGTAGTTGACATGAATTGTATATGTAGTTGAAAAATAAAAATAAAAAATTTTAAAAAAAATTTTTAAAAAAAATTAAAAATTAAAAAAAAAAATTAATAAAAATTTAAAATTTTAAAAAAATATTTATTGAATAAAATATACCATGATATTACCATTCTTCCCTTTCATAATTAATTAATCTAAAGATATTTTCCATGTGGAAAAATCTGGACCACTCATTTATATTAAATGAGTGGCTAATATTGCATCTCATTTCTCAATTAGTATAAAAAATCTCTATTGATCACAACCCTGTATATATATATACACGATGATATATTGTAAATCACAAATTTTAAAGTAACTTATGTACTTGGAATCTTTGTTTCAGGCAAATGAGTGGATGAAAAAATCAATGGCAGTTAAAACAATTGGACCAGCCATACCTTCTATCTACCTAGACAAAAGAGTACCACATGACAAAAGTTATGGTCTTAGTTTGTTCAAACCAGATGACATTTGCATGAGATGGCTACAACAAAGATCACCTAAATCAGTTATCTACGTCTCCTTCGGTAGTATTGCCAAATTGGAAAAGCATGAAATGGAGGAATTGGCAACGGCCCTTAAGCTAACCGGAAAACACTTCCTATGGGTGGTCCGATCCTCGGAGGTGTCGAAGCTCCCGGAAAATTTCGTGGACGAAGCCTCAGGTAAGGGGCTAATCGTGTCATGGTGCTCGCAGCTAGAGGTACTTGCTCATGATGCCATAGGATGTTTTGTCACACACTGTGGGTGGAACTCGACTCTGGAGGCACTGAGCCTCGGGGTTCCGATGGTGGGGGTCCCCTGGTGGAGTGATCAGGCTACGAATGCAAAATTTGTGATGGATGTTTGGAAAGTGGGAGTAAAGGCTTGTCCTAATGAAGAAGGTGTTGTTGAGCATGAGGAGTTGGTTAGTTGTGTGAAGCATGTGATGGAGGGGGAGAGAGCGGAAGAGATTAGAGAGAATGCAATGAAATGGAAGGAGTTGGCAAAGGGAGCTGTTGATGAAGGGGGGAGTTCTGATAGAAATATTCAAGAATTTGTTTCTATTATGATGGGTACACAATCACAAAAATAATCGGATTCTTGATTATCAGTGTATCTTTAGTAATTAGTTGAAAATTTCATGTATTTTGGTGAAAGATTGATATGAACTTGTATCTCATTATATATGTAATAAATGGGAATTGTTGTAACCAGATAGTACATTATAAAACTAGGATAAACTCAGATCCGGCTTAAACACCCAAAATTCGAATGTTCGTGTAAGAATTGAAAATTAGAATCCAATTATGTTTCAATCCGATTAATCCACATTCAAAATAATGTGTAATTTGACTACCTAAGTCCATACGTACCAAAATAAAGTATATATAAGACGGCAAATACCTATTTTGTAATCAACAGAGGAAATTTGTGAAATCTTAACACCGGCAAATGTAGTGTTCGAATTGTCATCTAAAGACCTAATCATTTTGGACTTTGCTCAAATATGCAATATAGCCTATATATGTCTCTTTCTATATCATAACTTCTTATGTACCCGATCACTCTATTATTTCCTCGCCATGGTCCACATATTGACAGGACAAGATAGGGAAATTCCCACTAGGACACGATTATGGTCAAAATAGCTCAATACTTTAACGAAATGAAATTTGATTTTAACCATTAGTAGATGTTTTCATTTTAATGAGATACGGTAACAAAAACTAAATTTAGAAACGGACGCACTATCCTAACATTACTTAGACGTTTTGTGCCGTATCTCCTACGTTGCTACTAGTTTGAACTACTAATCTTTAGGTCACTTTGATCCAAAAATAATTACAAGCAACGGCAGATTTACTCTCAAACTATTTTTGCACATGCTGAAGTATTAAATTTATGGCTCCTCCCTTGACTACAACCACTCAGATTTCACCTCTTAGAGCATCTCCAACCATTTACACTAAACTCAAACTCATTTCAGTGTAAATATTACATCAAATATGATTTTACTCTAACCATTTACACTAAACTCAAACTTAAAAGAATATTCTCTATATTATGCTCTTTTTACTCACAAATTTTTTTTTAAAAAATTAGGTTTTGGTTTAGTGTAAACCTAAAGATAGGTAAATTTTTCTCAAAAACAAAAAATGGAATTGGTTTTTTAGTACTATTGAAGCTAAATACCTATCCTATTTTAGGTTTTAGTGTACCTTTGGAGATGGTCTTAGCCTTCTTACCGTAACTTTGTCAAAACAAAAATAAAACAAAATATGAGGAGAAAACATATAATTTTATAGATCATTTTTGTTAATATAACTCCAAGATAGATGAGTTATTTATGATAAGTAAAAAAAACTGCTCACCAATGTTCTATACATAAGTTTACCAAGTATACATGATCACACCTCAAACCAACCTACACGGCTACACCACCACCAAATCTAAACCCAAAGAAATGGAGAAAAAACAACAGAAACCACACTGCCTAATCCTGCCATATCCACTCCAAGGCCACATAAACCCTATGATCCAATTCTCCAAACGCTTAGCCCACAAAGGCATCACAATCACCTTCGCCGTACCACAAGGCGTCCTCACCTCATCCACCGCCGGCAACAATATCGCCGTCGAGACGATCTCCGTCCATGGTGGCCCATATGATGTTGACGGCGTCAGCGAGCTCCAGGTAGGTGGCGGCTATCCTGACGTCGCTCTCGACGGCCGGCAGCCTGAAGGCCGCACTCCCCAGTTTGGCGGCATGTAGCCTGTAGGTTGGCTTTTACGGCCGGGTTCATTGCAGCATCTTCCTTGAAGGCCGCTTTCACAGGCTGGCCAGACTTGTTCCAGATGAGGTCCCTGATAATGTCGATCCTTCCGCTCACCACCTTGACATGCATCAAGGGTTATTGACATATTTTACAATAGAGAAAGATAATTCTTATGAAAATGAATACGTACTTCCTCCTTCCTCAAAATTTTTGACACAGTTTGCTATTTCAATCTGTCCCCCAAATTTTGACACACTTCACATTTTATTATAAAACTAATATAATAAGTGAGACTCATATTTTCACTACATTATTCAATCTTACTTTTCTTTACATTTCTTAAAATCCGTGTCATAACCAAATACGACTCCTACTGCAGGACGGAGGGACGGAGGGAGATATAAAAATGGATCTCAAATTCCACTAACTTTTCTCACTCACTTTACTTTATATTTCATTAAAACTCGTGCCGAACTCAAATGGAACTCCTAATGGCATAGAAAGGGTATTATCTTTATTACTCCTACTTACTCTCTCCTCATTTCTCTACTTTATTCTTTCTCTTACTTTATCATCCCTTCAAACAGAAACATAGGACTAAAATAAATAAGTAGTACTCCCTCATTCCCTGAAAATTTGTCACACATTTCCTTTTTTTTCCGTCCCTAAAAATTTGTCACCTTTTACTTTTACCATTTTTGGTAGTGAACTCTACATTCCACTGACTCATCCATACTCATATTTATTATAAAATTAATATATAAAAGTAGGATCCACATGTCACCAACTTTTTTAACCCACTACATTTTTTAAAACCCTTGCCGGATCAAACAGTGACGAATTATGAGGAACGGAAGAAGTATTAATCTTTATTCCACCGTCATCCGAACAATTTTTTACAACCACTCATAGAATTCATGACCTCTTATCCATTACAACTTGCCTAAATGTTCCAATGTTCTATATATAACCTTACCTCGTACTCACATGATCAAACCTCAAAGCATCCTAAACACACCACATAAATCCAAACCGAAAGAAATGGAAAAAAAAACAAAAGACAAACCACACTGCCTAATCCTGCCGTACCCAGGCCAAGGCCACATAAACCCCATGATCGAATTCTCCAAACGCTTAGCCCACAAAGGCATCACAATCACCTTCGCCGTACCACAAGGCGCCCTCACCTCTTCCGCCGCCGGCAACAACATCGTCGTCGAGACGATCTCCGACGGCTACGACTCCCCCACCGCCAGAGCCGACGTCGACCCTCGGGAGCATCTACTCAGCTTCAAAAAGGCCGGTCCGGAGTCAACGTCCCGTCTCATCGAGAAGCTTCGAGAAGGGGGCCGGCCCGTGGACTGCGTCGTCTGCGACGCCTTCATGCCGTGGGGCTTAGCCGTGGCGAAGAGTAAGGGCCTGTCTGGTGCGGCCTTCTTCACGCAGGCGAGCTCTGTGAATGTGATCTACTACAATGTGTTCAAAGGGTTGCTCAAAGTTCCGGTTACGGAGAGGGAGACCGTGCTTCCCGGGCTGCCGCCGTTGGCGATCTCGGATTTGCCGTCGTTTGTTGTTGATCCGGAGAAGTATCCGGGCGCATTGGAGCTGCTGGTGGGTCAGTTTGAAGGTGTGGAGGATTCCCATTTCATGTTCGTTAACTCAGTTTACGAGCTCGAAGAAGAGGTACGTGGCTAGTCTTTTAGGATAAGTTATCATGTTTAGTTGTTACTGACTTATTGCCGAGTTTCATTGGGCTAAATTAAACTTTCATTTTACATAAAAAAAACGATATATACATGACATTTATTTGGTTTTGTTTTGTAAGTCACATGTGATGAAGAGTTAGGACTATTTTGGGGCCTCTATTTTATTTTTAAGATTTCTGCCATTAGAAAATTCAACATCTCATACCACTAATTAATGTGGCTAATCTTCTACTGGGCTGTCCGCACCGTGCGAACGGGATTGGTGATTAGTCACAAAATCTTTTTCGTAATTTAACTTTCAGAAAAAAATGTGTTCGTTATTTATTTGGCAATTTGTTCTTTAATAATCACAAGTGATATTCGTAATGTCAAACCTTTATTTATTTCCTGAAGTATTTCTTAATTAGTTGGCATTAGTATTTTATACTCCATTCTCTTATCGAGTACATACAGTTGAGATTAATGAAATTTTTTAGGATATTAGTCACTAACACCAAGAATTTTGGCCAAATTTTGATATTTTCCATAAATTTTAAATTTGGTTTAAAATTTCACACTTACATTCTGTATTTTTATTTCTCAATTCAACCCAAATAAGAAATTTTAAGCGAAAACTTATTCTAAGCGGGCAACCATGAAACATTTATGATAATTTAGAACATTTTTTATGTTTGTGGCTAGCTAGTTGCTAGTAGAATAAAAAATCACGTAGAAAGCTACATTGATTTAGTAGTGTTAAGTAGTAGGATTTAAAAAGGCATGTATTCATCGTGGGAAAATAACAAATAGAATGTAAAGTTTGTGATATTTTAGATAATTTTTAATTTTATGAAAATTATCATAATTTCGCCATAGTTCATAATTTTGGAGTCCAATATCACAATTTTTTATTGCAAAGTAGTACTCTCTCCGTCCCACAATAAGAGTCACACTTTGCCATTTTGGTCCGTTCAACAATAAAAGTCACACTTCATTTTTACCATAAATGGTAAATAAGTCTCACATTCCACTAAGAGCATCTCCAACATTCCACTAAACTCAAACTCATTTTAGTGTAAATCTCACACTAAATATTGATTTTACTCCAACTATTTACACAAACTCAAACTTAAAAGAATATTCTCTATATTATGTTTTTTTTTACTCACAAAATTTGAAAAACTTTTAGGTATTGGTTTAGTGTAAACCTAAAGATAGGTATTTTTTTCTCAAAAACCAAAAATAGGATTGGTTTTTTAGTACTATTGGAGCTAAATACTTATCCCATTTTAGGTTTTAGTGTACCATTGAAGATGGTCTAACTCCCTTCACTCAAATTTTATTATAATTATAATCAATATAAAAAAGTGGGTTTATATTCCACTAACTTTTCCGATCTACTATTCTTTACATTTCTTAAAATTCGTGTTCATAATAAGAGTGACTCATGTTATAGGACGGAGGGAGTATTAATTTGACCCTGAATTGCTAATTCCCCTCACGCCCAACCATGGAAAAGAAAGAGAACACAAATAATTGTAACAAAAAAAACGTGGCAATTTGGACAACTCCATATTTAATGCGATTGCTACTTCTAAAGTTCTATACCATATATTGCTTCTCATGGGTTTATGTCTTAATTTATGGCCTGGAAGAGTAGTTGGTGTTCATTAATATTGCTACCTGTATCCATATTTCTGCTACTCATGGCCGGGTTTATGTCTTTATGACCTGGACGAGGAGTTGGTATGTGTATTGATCAATAGTTAATTCATCAAATGTTTTTTTCTTTGCAAAAATTAGTTTTCGTCAAATTTATCTTCCACTGTTAAAATTATTTGTAGTGAACAGATAGTAGTATATATATTAAGGTAACTTATGTATTTGGAGTCCTATTTCAGGCAAATGATTGGATGAAAAAGTCCATATCAGTCAAAACAATTGGACCAGCCATACCTTCTATGTACCAAGACAAAAGATTGCAAGATGACACAAATTATGGTCTTAGTATGTTCAAGCCAGATGACACTTGCATGAAATGGCTACAACAAAGATCACCAAAATCGGTTATCTATGTCTCCTTTGGTAGCATGGCCAAATTGGAAAAGCATGAAATGGAGGAATTGGCAACGGCCCTTAAGCTAACCGGAAAACACTTCCTATGGGTGGTCCGATCCTCAGAGGTGTCGAAGCTCCCGGAAAATTTCTCAGACGAAGCCTCGGGTAAGGGGCTAATCGTGTCATGGTGCTCGCAGCTTGAGGTACTTGCTCATGACGCCATTGGCTGCTTTGTAACGCACTGTGGGTGGAACTCGACTCTGGAAGCACTTAGCCTCGGGGTCCCGATGGTGGGGGTCCCGTGGTGGAGTGATCAGGCTATGAACGCAAAGTTTGTGATGGATGTTTGGAAAGTGGGAGTAAAGGCTTGCCCCAATGAAGAAGGTGTTGTTGGGCATGAGGAGTTGGTTAGTTGTGTGAAGCATGTGATGGAGGGAGAGAGAGCTGGAGAGATGAGAGAGAATGCAAGGAAATGGAAGGAATTGGCAAAGGAAGCTGTTGATGAAGGGGGAAGTTCAGATAAAAATATTCAAGATTTTATTTCTACTCTGATGGGTGGAGCCATGTCACAAAAATAATCAGACTCTTGATTATCAATGTATCTTTAGCAAATAATTGAAAATTTCATCTATTTTTGGTGATAGATTGATCTTACGAGTCATTATAACTTAAACTTAAATGTTGTTCACTCGTATCTCATATGTATAAATGGCAATTGTTGTAACCATACAGTACATTAACCTGGATAAAACTCAGATTCGAGTTAAACACTCGAAATCTGAATATTCAGGTTAGAATTGAAAATTTATTTTCCAATAAAATTTCAATCCGATTACTCCACAATCCTAATAAACCTATTTTGAAATCAAATGGACTGACTCAATTGATATCGCTCTCAAATACATCATGCATGGTGGAGATACTAGTTTGTATTAGTACAAATTAGCCATATTATTTATTTATTTGTCACGTTTTAGAAGTCTCCAGTGCACACCTGATACGAGCATATTTTAGGATTATCCCCATATCTATTATTTATTTAGTTATTGATTTCCATATCTTTTCATATATTATTAGGATCTCTATTTTCTTGTTCTCTATGTCAGGGTAGTCCTATTTATAGGAGAGACTTTGTATTCTTCTCAATCATTCAAGAAATATCAATTCAGTTTATTTTTTATCGTTTCTTTATCTTTTATTGTTCTTTATCTTTCTTGCAAGTTTTCTTATAAAAAACCCTAGAACGATAATTGGCTGCTCGACGGGAATTTCCCTGCGAACAAACCAATATCTTCATCGCGAACTCTCGCAGTTATCCCTCGATACGAGTCCCCTCGTATCAACTGGTGCTTTCATCCAGTCCTCAACCTCTCTGTCTCTATTTACCACCTTCAATCATCTTCATCCTTCATCCATGAATTCCTACAACTACGCCGACTATCACCATCGCCAATTTGACAGACAGTTCCCCTTGCCGCTGCCCATGCCGAGCCCCACATCGTGTTGGTACCCCCAGAGACAAGACGTGCAATTTGGGTACTCCTATCCAGATATGGCGGCTGTCTCAAATCTGGAGACTCGGCTTGACAACACAGATCGGTTCGTTGAAGTACTTCGACCTCCAGCACAACCGCAACCGGATCCAGACCCCGCATATAATCAGTCGCACTATTCTGGTGCACCGATGACAACTACTCCACACTACCCATGGACGCAGCCCTATCAGTACAACCTACCGACCATCGACTACTACCAACCATTGTCGTTATATTGGCAACCTCTCGATCCCCCAGTTTGGCAAGATCATTCAACGACCAATGATATCGGCCATACGGAGCCTCTCGGCATGCCACGTGATCCGGTGACGCAGGAGTTGGAACCGAACCTATCGTTGGCTGCCTTGGTTTCACAGCTTGAGCGCTTGACCGCAGATGTCGAGCAATTGGTGTCACGGATGGATGCAAATGAACGTCTCTTAGGCGATCCATACGGACAATCGCCGGGCGATCCACACGCTGCGAGGAGCCTTTGCCGCACAGCCGCCCCGCTTCCCGCTGCAGCTGCTGCCGAGACCTTGAATCTTCCCCCACCAGCTCCTCCGTGCAGCCCCTGTATCAATGGTGATGAGAGTGAATTGTTAGACGATGACCCACTCCCACCAGCTTTGATCTCTCAGTCGGGCGACCCCGATACTAGTCGTCCAATAACAATGGAGATATCAAAGGGTGTGAATTCTTCTATCGGCAATAGAATAGATAAGGAGGAATTTCACAAGTTTGAGGACGTAAGTTCTAATGATGAAGCAAATCCAAATGATGGTGATGTTGCAAGAATTAATCAGCGACCATCTAACATGAAGACGGTGAAAGTGAAAAGCCTGAAGCAAGAGCTTGAGACAGTTATACCCCAACTGGAAGATGAGAGAGAAAAAGGAAGTGATAGGAAGAGCCATTTTTCAACTGGAGAATTGGTTATAAAGGAGAATACAATCTTTCATCCGTTGGAAATATTGAAAAAGAAGGGGCAGAGGCAGATTTGTGTGTTTGACCCAGGAAGATACGTTATTTGGTGTGTCGTGTTCCACCTTGAGGGCAAGGTGAATTTTAACCGTGGGGGTTGATACGACGTATTCTAGGATTATCCCCATATCTATTATTTATTTAGTTATTGATTTCCATATCTTTTCATATATTATTAGGATCTCTATTTTCTTATTCTCTAAGTCAGGGTAGTCCTATTTATAGGAGATACATTGTATTCTTCTCAATCATTCAAGAAATATCAATTCAGTTTATCTTTTATCGTTTCTTTATCTTTTATTGTTCTTTATCTTTCTTGCAAGTTTTCTTATAAAAAACCCTAGAACGATAATTGGCTGCTCGACGGGAATTTCCCTGCGAACGAACCAATATCTTCATCGCGAACTCTCGCAGTTATCCCTCGATACGAGTCCCCTCGTATCAACACCCCTACCTCATGCGAGCCACGATAGATTAGCTTAATTAATGTTCAGTAAATTAAATTAATATACAATTAATAATTTTTATTAATGAAGTAATTGGGTATAAGCGCATCTGCGCATGTCAAACCTTAGTACTGAATTTAATCACGGTTTCTCATAAAGAATTGGCCCATTTTTATTCGAGAAAGATACGTTTTAAATCATTGGGCTTAAGCAAGAAAACAGTTAAATGGACTTGCCTAAATCTTATGAGACCTTCAATATTTTGACTACCTAAGTCCATATGAACCAAAATATAAGATGGCAAATACCGAATTTGCAAGCCAAAACTAAAGGTCGAAAAATGATAGAATTCGAGATGAATGCTTAGACGATTCATATTGATCGGGGAGAGATTACAGTACATTCAATTTGGGGAAAAAGCTAAGAGAAAGATTAACCACTAACAACTCTTTTTATCTCCCTTTTAACTATAGTTTGTAAAGTAACAAACTCACTCACTCAAATCAACGGTCAGGTACTAATCTATCTAAAACACATCCAATGGTTCCTGAAGCTCTTCCACAGCTTGAGCGAGCTGACCAAAGACTTCTCCCTTTCTCTACTTGAAACTCTTCATGCTCAGCAAATCAGTAGCTAAGCAATTAACACTAACAAAAATAAAATAAGTTTGAAAGTTTAAATGTTTTTAAAATGAATTAGTCATAAGAAATAAGTTAAAAAGTTTTCAAATATTATAATGAACTTTGTCGGATTTAATGAGTATAGATTTGTTTGACAAAATTTTAAATCTTTGGAATATAAATTCAATTTGAATTTGCCTAAAGTTTTGGGATTTCTATAATTAAAAGATCATATAAAAGGAAAACATTTTAAGTGGTACCTTTACAAATATAAAAAGGGCAATTTAGGAAGGAAATAATACATTAATAAGAAAACCGGTTTAAAATTTGAGGGTGTTTTGTATATACAATTTTTGTTAATTTATCTTTACTCTATTTTCATATTTAGTTATATTAATTAATAAATCTTATATTATGCTTATTTAATTTAATTTAAGATATTGATAAAGTGTCATGGAGTTAGTGTGTAATTTAAATAAAATATATAGGTATGATTGAAAAGTATAATAAGTTAGTGGGTGAGGAATAATTTTTTAGGTTTGAGTTTAGTGTAAATGGTTGGAGCAAAATCAATATTTAGTGTGATATTTACACTAAAATAGGTTTGAGTTTAGTGTAATGGTTGGAGATGCTCTAAATCTTATAAGACCTTAAATATTTTGACTACCTAAGTCCATGTGAACCAAAATATAAGATGGCAAATACCGATTTTGCAAGCCAAAACTAAAGGACGAAAAATAAAATGGTAGAGTTCAAGATGGATGCTCAGACGATAGTACTCGCCGTGACAGGCACACAGAAAGATGAATTTATCTTTGGGGCAGTGGTGGAAGATTGTGGTTGCTCATACGCTGCTCAGGCATCGGGTTCTATTGCTGATAGCAAGTATTAGTTGGATTGCGTTCCAATTTTTATTCGTGATGTACTTATTTTAGATTTGTTTGAATAAAACTTTAAAAAAATTGAAATTTGTCCAAATTTACAATTAAACTTAATAGTCTCTCTTTCTATGCAGCCCGAATCACTCTATTATTTTCTCGCCATGTGGTCCACATATTGATAGGACAATTTAGTGAAATTCTCCAAAGATACTATTACAGTCGAATAGCTCAATACTTCGACAAAATGATAAATTTGGTGTTTGACCATTAAAAAAATGTGTTCATTTCAGTAAAAAAAAATCATTGTAACAAAAAATAAATTTACAAACGGATACACTATCTAAAGTACTTGTTTGATAGCCTTGATAAGACCAAGATATGAATTATAATGACAGATAAAATAAGGTCCATGTTAGGCCTCCAAAGATCATCTCAGCCCTTTAAATCCAAAGCGAATTAATTCAAAAAAATGAGATAAAATATCCTTATCTCAACGCCCATCTTAATACATTATCTTAACATTTGGTCATATCTCCTTCGTTACTAACTAGGAGTAGGAATCTTTACTCCCAACTTTCCACTCATAAAGCTTTGTATTGTTCTACAAATGACATTACCAATCACTTATATTGAAATCGAAATTGAAAGAAAGGGATAAAAAAACAGAGCACAAACCACACTGCCTAATCCTACCATATCCACTCCAAGGCCACATAAACCCTATGATCCAATTCTCCAATCGCTTAGCCCACAAAGGCATCACAATCACCTTCGCCGTACCGCAAGGCGTCCTCACCTCTTCCACCGCTGTCAACAATATCACCGTCAAGACGATCTCCGACGGCTACGACTCCACCGCCGCCAGTGTTGGGTTTTCTTGTATTCATCTAATGAGCGCAGCGAAAATTTGCATACAAGAATACAGATCTGGATTCATAATCACATTGCACGTTGAGCATGTAAAACACAACGGAACTAAATCTTACTTGTGTTATTTTCTTCTGCGATTGAATCCTGCAAGTTGAATCCACTACTATCGAGGTCCACGTGCAATCCAATCCGATGCAGGAACTATCCCGGTACAATTGCTCCGTAGAAGAATGCTAGAAATTCTCTCTACAAAGCTTTACGTATTTTCTCTCTAATGTTACGCTATTTCTCATGCCCCACAATGGATAATAAATAACCATTATATATATGAAGAGTCACTAGGGTTCCACGAGTGTTGAGCTTATGGACTATTATAATTATAGCCCAACTATAATTACTTAATCCATATTAATCTAATTCTAGCTCATTTCATTTCAATCTCCCACTTGTACTAGCATTAGATATAATGCGTAGTTCCAACTTTGTACCCTTGAGCAGATCAAAATACACATATAGTGTGACCCTTTAGGCCCTCATTATCGACGACGATCTAATCGAAGTCTGCACAAAACTCTTAAACTGCGTTGGCAGCGTAGCTCGATATATGAAGGACGTTTACGTGAATTTGGTAAACAAGAATTTACATAAAGTTTATAGTAATATCCTTTCATTCACGAACCACCCGATTGAGCCTAAGATTTGCTATGTGTCATCCAAATAGCTCAATCACTTTATCTCATCTTTATTAAATGACCCATTCGATCATATTCAATTACTTTAATCGAATATATCTTTGCATTGGTCAATGACTTAATGGTCAAGTAATAAAGAGAATCTGAGTGTTCACTCGAAATTCCAATCGAGGAATGAATCTCATTCTTTGCTCAACTACCATTTTCATTTATCTTATGATATACCCAACACAGGTCCGTGTCTCAATCCTCCTTTGGGAGGCAAAACGTTGGACAAGATCAAAGCACACCACTCAACAAACAAAATGTGTAATGACCTCAGATCCAAGGACTATTACATACTTCATGTACTAATAAACTGTAGACACTTAACAAAACAGTTTAATACTCCCTTCGTCCCGCTTAAGATGACACGTTTTCCTTTTTAGTTTGTCCCAACTAAGATGACACATTTCCTTTTTTGATAACTTTCTCTCTCCAATTAATACATTCAACCACTTTTTCTCACTCCTATTTAAATATCCATCTTTCTTTATCTCTCTACTTCAATACTTACACCCACCTTCTCTCTCTCCAATTAAACACTTTAACTAATAACTCCTAAAATCTCGTGTCGGCTAAGCAATGTGTCATCTTAGCCAGGACGGAGGGAGTAGTAGGGTATACCAATACTCTCCAAAGTATACCATGGGTCCATCACGAATATCTGATATCTCATAGGTGTGAGAACAACTACATTCTCGAAGAATGTGATGCAAACCTCATGCTAACCTATAACATATCATCAATATCCCATTCTTGGTGATCATTGGTTAGGGCTATTTTAGTATTATACTATATCATTAATGTCTCACACCATTAACGACAGTCATAATTCAAGGGAACAAATATTTAGAATAAAGACAAACATTTAAACAGCTATTCCAATAAGTGCACAAAACCCATAGAAAATAAAATTTTCATTGAATGTGATCAAGTAATATTGTCTCAACAAAAAATGTTTCTAAGACATATAAAACTTTAACTCCCACTTATTCAAAGCCATCTACCAACATGCTTAACACCTAAGCTCTCAAAGTGCTTGTTGTGTTTTGCTATATAACGGTTTAGTGAAAGGATCAACTAAATTAGCATCAGTGGGTACTCTTTCTAATTTTATGTCTCCTCTTTCAATTATTTCTCTGATCAGATGATATCTTCAGGGAACATGCTTGTTCCTGTTCGTAGTTCTGGGTTCTTTTGCTTGCGCAACAGCACCAGTGTTGTCACAGTACAAATGTATTGCACTACTGGCACTAAGAACGACACCCAGTTCCTTAACGAACTCTAACAAAGCAACAGCTTCTTTGGCCGCTTCAGATGCAGCAATATACTCAGCTTCGGTGGTGGAATCGGCAGTTGTACCTTGTTTGGAACTATTCCAACTCACTGCTCCACCATTGAGGATAAAAACATATCCAGACTGAGACGCAGTTGTACCACGTCTTGGTTCTACATCCTAAGGACTTAACCTCGTCCTTTTTGGAGGATTAGAACTAGTGGATTCATCCATCATTCTTTCACTAGAAAGATCCTCCTGCCTCTTACAAGGGTAAACATTCTCAAAGAATATATCATTCTTTGACTCTATCGTTGATCCTTCAGCCACGCCAGACACAACTGACTTATGGACTAGGATAAGATATTCACTACTATTAAGTGCATGGCCAATAAAGATGCAATCGACTGTTTTAGGGCCAATAGCAACTTGTTTCGGAGGCGGCACTTCTACCTTTGCTAAACACCCCCACACTTTGAGGTATGAATACGAAGGTTTCTTGCCTTTCCACAACTCATAGGGAGTCACATCCCTACTTTTTAGTGGAATCTTATTCAGGATATAATTTGCCGTTAACACAGCCTCCCCCCACATGTTCTGGGGTAAACCTGAATTAATCAACAGAACATTCATCATCTCTTTCAGTGTTCGATTTTTGCGTTCAGCAACACCATTCGATTGAGGAGAATATGGAGCCATGGTTTGGTGAATTATACCACTTGCATGACAAAACTCTGCAAACAGCGCTACATACTCGCCACCTCTATCACTTCGAACACACTTAATTCGACAATTGAGTTGATTTTCGGCTTCATTTTTGAAGTCTTTAAACGCTTCAATTGCCTCATCTTTACTTCTTAATAAGTAAAGGTAACAATACCTTGTGCAATCATCTATAAATGTGATGAAATACTTTTTACCACTTCTTGTTTGCACAAATTTCAAATCACATACGTCTGTATGGATTAACTCAAGAGGTTTTGTGCTTCGCTCTACCGAATGGAACGGAAGCTTAGTCATTTTGACTTCAACACACACTTCACATCTTTCTTGTGAGTTAAACTTATCGACCTTTAGTAAATTAAGATTTACTAATCTTTTTATAGCATTTAGATTTACAGGTCCCAATCTATTATGTCATAAATCAGAGCTCTCAAGCAAATAAGAGGATGTGTCATCTTCTTTATTGCATATTCCTTTTCCACGGTGAATGACCGTAACATTCAGCTCAAAAAGCCCATTCACTAGGTGGCCTTCACCTATGAATTTTCCATTCTTGGTCAATATAACCTTTTCACACTCAAATTCTAGTGAAAATCCATGATTTACTAGAAGTGAGCCTGACACCAAATTATTTCGGATGTCTGGGACATGCAGCACATCCTTAAGGGTAAGAACTTTTCCAGATCCTAGTTTTAGGAACACATTACCCACACCAACTACCTCAGAAGAGGCTTGGTTTCCCATACATATCAACAAACCATTCATTTGGATTATTACCATGGTCCACGTCGAAGACCATTGCGACCACCTCGTGATCTTTGTTGTTTATAACAACACGTTCAAATAATTTGCACAATATTGTCTCCAACAATAAGTACACAATTATTGAACCATATGTGCATTGGTATATTCAACACCACATGCATCTCAATTATTACTACCAAGTCTAAATTGGTCTGCTTGTTAAATGACAAACGATAAACACAATTCTCAAGAGAATAGCTCTCAAAGAATTAACCACTTCATTGCACATCGACATTGCGATTGTTCGTTTCTTCATTCCAACTTTGGAGCTCATGTTTCCTCCAACTTCGATTGGTATAATCCTGTCTTAGAAGAGTACAATAATTTGTCTTGTGATTGTTAGAAATAATGGGATAAAATTTCCAAGCCATTACAGGCGGTACTCTAACTATTACAATCGAAGGAAGATAATAACAATAAGTGGAATGAAAATTACAACGGAAATAACAAAACAAACCGAACTATATAATTTGTCGTTAACACAGCCTCCCCCCACATGTTCTGGGGTACACCTGAACTAACCAACAAAAAGCATTCTCTCTTCTCTCTAGTTCTCTACATTATAGTAACATTGCATAGCTCGATTCTCGGAACTTCATCAAGTTCGCCGGTGCCTAGCGGGTTTGAGGTGCTTCTACACGCTAGGAGGAAGTCGTTTTATCTTTGGGGACAATACGCCATTCCGTGAGCACTAGCCGGGGCGTAATTTGTCTTGCGGAAAGAGGGCTTCCCTCGACTCGACTTATAGTTCGGTTTGTTTTGTTATTACCGTTGTAATTTTCATTCCACTTATTGTTATTATCTTCCTTCGATTGTAATAGTTAGAGTACCGCCTCTAACGGCTTGGGAATTTTATCCCGTTATTTCTAACAATATGATTTTACTCTAACCATTTACACTAAACTCAAACTTAAAAGAATATTCTCTATATTATGCTCTTTTTACTCACAAAATTTAAAAAACTTTTAGGTTTTGATTTAGTGTAAACCTAATGAAAGATAAGTATTTTTTTTTTCAAAAATCAAAAATAGGATTGATTTTTGAGTACTGTTCGAGCTAAATACCTATCTTATTTTAGGTTTTAGTGTATCCTTGGAGATGGTCTTAGCCTTCTTACTGTAACTTTGTCAAAACATAAATAAAATAAAAATATAAGAACACATATTTTCATAGGTCATTTTTGGTCATATAACTCCAAGATAGATGAGTTATTTATCATAAGTAAAAAAAAAACTGCTCACCAATGTTCTATACATAAGTTTACCAAGTATACATGATCACACCTCAAACCAACCTACACGGCTACACCACCACCAAATCTAAACCCAAAGAAATGGAGAAAAAACAACAGAAACCACACTGCCTAATCCTGCCATATCCACTCCAAGGCCACATAAACCCTATGATCCAATTCTCCAAACGCTTAGCCCACAAAGGCATCACAATCACCTTCGCCGTACCGCAAGGCATCCTCACCTCTTCTGCCGCCGGCAACATCGCCGTCGAGACCATCTCCGACGGCTACGACTCCGCCGCCAACAGAGCCGGCGTCGGCCCGCAGGAGCGTCTGCTCAGCTTCAAAACGGCCGGGACGGAGTCAACGTCCCGACTCATCGAGAAGCTTCGAGAAGGGGGCCGGCCAGTGGACTGCGTCGTCTGCGACGCCTTCATGCCGTGGGGGCTGGCCGTGGCGAAGAGTAAGGGTCTGTTTGGTGCGGCCTTTTTCACGCAGACGAGCTCTGTGAATGTTATCTACTACAATGTGTTTAAAGGGTTGCTCAAAGTTCCGGTTTTGGAGAAGGAGATCGTGCTTCCCGGGCTGCCGCCGTTGGCAGTCTCGGATTTGCCGCCGTTTGTCGTTGAGCCGGAGAAGCATCCGGGCTTGTTGGAGCTGCTGGTGGGTCAGTTTGAAGGTGTGGAGGATTCTCATTTCGTGTTTGTTAACTCGGTTTACGAGCTCGAGGAAGAGGTGCGTTGCTCGTCTTTTGGAATAAGTTATCATGTTTAGTTGTTACTGACTTATTGCCGAGTTTCATTGGGCTAAATTAAATTTTCATTTTACATAAAAAAGCGATATATACATGACATTTATTTGGTTTTGTTGTGGTGAAGAGTTGGACTATTTTGGGGCCTCTATTTTATTTTTAAGATTTCTGCCATTAGAAAATTCAACATCTCATACCACTAATTAATGTGGCTAATCTTCTACTGGGCTGTCCGCACCGTGCGAACGGGATTGGTGATTAGTCACAAAATCTTTTCGTAATTTAAGTTTCAGATTTAAAAAATGTGTTCGTTATTTATTTTGCAATTTGTTCTTTAAAAATCACAAGTGATATTCGTAATGTCAATCCTCTATTTATTTCCTGAAGTATTTCTTAATTTGTTGGCATTAGTATTTTATACTCCATTCTCTTCTCGAGTACATACAGTTGAGATTAATGAAATTTTTTAGGATATTAGTCACTATCAACAAGAATTTTGGCCAAATTTTTGATATTTTCCATAAACTTTAAATTTAGTTTAAATATCACACTATTTTTATTTCTCAATTTAATCCAAATAAAAAAATTTAAGCGAAAATTTATTCTAAGTGGGCAACCGTGAAACATTTATGATAACTTAGACCATTTTTTATGTTTGTGGCTAGCTAGTAGAATAAAAAATCACGTAGAAAGCCACATTAATTTAGTAGTGTTAAGTAGTAGGATTTAAAAAGGCATGTATTCATCGTGGGAAATAACAAATAGAATGTAAAGTTTGTGATATTTTAGATAATTTTAAATTTTATGAAAATTATCATAATTTTGCCAAAGTTCATAATTTTAGAGTTCAATATCACAATTTTTTATTGCAAAGTAGTACTCTCTCCGTCCCACATAAAAGTCACACTTTGACATTTTGGTACGTCCAACAATAAAAGTTACACTTCATTTTTATCATAAATGGTAAGTAAGTCTCACATTCCACTAACTTTCTTCGTGACTCACATTTTATTATAATTAAAACCAATATAAAAAGTGGGTTCATATTCTACTAACTTATCCAACCCACTATTCTTTACATTTCTTAAAACTCGTGCTCACAATGAGAGTGACTCATGTTGTAGGACGGAGGGAGTATTAATTTGACCCTGAATTGCTAATTCCCCTCACGCTCAACCATGGAAAAGAAAGAGAGCACAAATAATTGTAACAAAAAAAAAACGTGGCGATTTGGACAACTCCATAGTCCATATTTAATGCGATTGCTACTTCTAAAGAGTAGTTGGTGTTCATTATTGCTACCTGTATATATCCATATTTCTGCTACTCATGGCCGGTTTATGTCTTTATGACCTGGAAGAGGAGTTGGTATGTGTATTGATCAATAGTTAATTCATCAAAATATTTCTCTGTTTTTTACTTCGCAAAAATTAGTTTTTGTCCATTTCTTGTAAGTTTATCTTCCACTGTTAAAATTATTTGTAGTGAACAGATAGTAGTATATATATTAAGGTAACTTATGTATTTGGTGTCCTATTTCAGGCAAATGATTGGATGAAAAAATCCATATCAGTCAAAACAATTGGACCTACCATACCTTCCTTGTACCTAGACAAAAGATTGCAAGATGACACAAATTATGGTCTTAGTATGTTCAAGCCAGATGACACTTGCATGAAATCGCTACAACAAAGATCACCAAAATCGGTTATCTATGTCTCCTTTGGTAGTATGGCCAAATTGGATAAGCATCAAATGGAGGAATTGGCAACGGCCCTTAAGCTAACCGGAAAACACTTCCTATGGGTGGTCCGATCCTCGGAGGTGTCGAAGCTCCCAGAAAATTTCACGGACGAAGCCTCGGGTAAGGGGCTAATCGTGTCATGGTGCTCGCAGCTTGAGGTACTTGCCCATGAAGCCGTAGGATGCTTTGTGACGCACTGTGGGTGGAACTCAACTCTGGAGGCACTGAGCCTTGGGGTCCCGATGGTGGGGGTTCCGTGGTGGAGTGATCAGGCTACGAATGCAAAGTTTGTTATGGATGTTTGGAAAGTGGGAGTAAAGGCTTGTCCCAATGAAGAAGGTGTTGTTGGGCATGAGGAGTTGGTTAGTTGTGTGAAGCATGTGATGGAGGGAGAGAGAGCTGGAGAGATGAGAGAGAATGCAAGGAAATGGAAGGAATTGGCAAAGAGAGCTGTTGATGAAGGGGGAAGTTCAGATAGAAATATTCAAGAATTTATTTCTACTCTGATGGGTGGAGCCATGTCACAAAAATAATCAGACTCTTGATTATCAATGTATCTTTAACAAATAATTGAAAATTTCATCTATTTTTGGTGATAGATTGATCTTCTGAGTCATTATTAACTTAAACTTAAATGTTGCTCACTCGTATCTCATATGTATAATTATAAATGGGAATTGTTGTAACCAAATAGTACATTAATCTGGATAAAACCCACATCCGAGTTAAACATTCAAAATCAGAATATTCAGGTTAGAGTTGAAAATTTATTTTCCAATAAAATTTCTATCCGATTACTCCATAATCCGAATGGACTGACTCAATTGATATCATCATGCATGTGGATGTCCTAGTTTTATTACAAATTAGCCGTATTATTTATTTATTTGTCACGTTTTAGAAGTCTCCAGTGCACACCCCTACCTCATGCGAGACATGAGAGATTAGTTTAATTAATGTTCAGTAAAGTAGATTTATATACAAGGAATAATTTTTATTAATGAAGTAATTGGGTATAAGTGCATGTCAAACCTGAGTACTGAATTTAATCACTGTTTCTCATAAAGAATTGGCCCATTTTTATTCGAGAAAAATACGTTTAAGTCATTGAGCTTAAAGCAAGAAAACAGTTAAATGGACTTACCTAAATCTTATGAGGCCTTAAATATTTTGACTACCTAAGTCCATATGAACCAAAATATAAGATGGCAAATACAGAATTTGCAAGCCAAAACTAAAGGACGAAAAATAAAATGGTAGAGTTCGAGATGGATGCTAGAACGATAGCACTCGCGGTGACAGGTACACAGAAAGATGAATTTATTTTTGGCGCAGTGGTTGGAAGATTGTGGTTGCTCATACGCTTGCTCAGGCATCGGGTTCTATAGCTGATAACAAGTATTAGTTGGATCGCGTTCCAATTTTTAATCGTGATGTACTTATTTTAGATTTATTTAAATAAAACGTTATGATGTTAAAAAAAATTGGAATTTGCCCAAATTTACAATTTAACTTAATAGTCTATATCTTTCCATGCAGCCCGAATCTATTATTTTCTCGCCATGGTCCACATATTGATACTACAATATAGTGAAATTCTCACTAAGATACGATTACAGTCAAATAGCTCAATACTTCGACAAAATGATAAATTTGTTGTATGTGTTCGTTTTAATAAAAAATTATTGTAACAAAAAATAAATTTACAAATGGATACATTGTTTTAAGTCCTTGTTTAGTAGTAGCCTTGATAAGACCAAGATATATGAATTATAATTACAGATAAAATAAGGTCCATGTTAGACCATCAAAAATCATCTCAAAAATCCAAAGCGAATTAATTAAAAAAAAGTGAGATAAAATATTCTTTATCTGAAAGTCCATCTTAATCCATTATCTTAACATTTGGTCATATCTCCTTCGTCAACTTATCCACTCATAAATCTTGTACTGTTCTATAAATGACTTTACCAATCACTCATACTCGTACTCATGATCACTCACTCATACTGAAATCGAAACCGAAAGAAATGGATCAAAAAAAAGAACAAAAACCACACTGCCTAATCCTGCCATATCCAATCCAAGGCCACATAAACCCTATGATCCAATTCTCCAAACGCTTAGCCCACAAAGGCATCACAATCACCTTCGCCGTACCACAAGGCGTCCTCACCTCCTCCACCGCCGTCGACGACATCGCCGTCGAGACGATCTCCGACGGCTACGACTCCGCAGCCGCCAGAGCCGGCGCCAGCCCTCAGGAGCGTCTACTCAGCTTCAAAACGGCCGGGACGGAGTCAACATCCCGACTCATCGAGAAGCTTCGAGAAGGGGGCCGGCCAGTGGACTGCGTCGTCTGCGACGCCTTCATGCCGTGGGGGCTGGCCGTGGCGAAGAGTAAGGGTCTGTTTGGTGCGGCCTTTTTCACGCAGACGAGCTCTGTGAATGTGATCTACTACAATGTGTTTAAAGGGTTGCTCAAAGTTCCGGTTTCGGAGAAGGAGATCGTGCAGCTTCCCGGGCTGCCGCCGTTGGAGGTCTCAGATCTGCCGTCGTTTGTTGTTGATTCGGAGAAGTATCCGGGCGTGTTGGAGCTGATGGCGGGTCAGTTTGAAGGTGTAAGGGATTCTGGTTTCGTATTCGTTAACTCGGTTTATGAGCTCGAGGAAGAGGTACATTGCTCGTCTTTTTGGAATAAGTTGTCATGTTTGGCTGTTACTGACTTACTGTCGTCGTCGTTAAACTTTCTTGATGTCAAACATAAAGTTACTTTTGGGCAATTTGGTTGGAAAGATAAATAAACAAAACATGATGAAAATTATGGACAAGTAATTACTTTATATATATATGGTTGGATTTTTATTTAAATGAACTACATAAATGGTACCTGATCTTTCACTTTCGCAAGCAAATGGTACCTGATCTTTATTTTATATCGTTTTTGGTACCCAGTGACAAAAATAACCCTAGGTACCAAACATGTGATTTTTTTGTTACGAGGATATTTTTGGAAGTTTCCATTAAATAGTAGAGTACCAAACATGTGATTTTTTTTTTCTTTAGTTTCTTCTTATTTCTTTTTTCTTCATTTTCCTCTTTCATTTTAGTATTTTATCTTCCTTTTTTCTTTCTTTTTTTCCTTAGCTTATGTTTCTTCTTTTTTCTTTTCTCTTCTTTTTCTTCTTTCTTTTTAGTGTTTTGTACATACATCAAATTGTATTTATAATATAAATCAACAACAGAACATCTAATTAAATTACTTTTTTAAAATAATTAAATCTATTAAATATTTTTTGTTGAATTATCTGATACTCATTTTAGGGTTGAAACACCTAAGTAAAAATATTAACTATTAATATCATTATGAATACAATTCACAATTTTAAATTTTTATTAAGACTATATTGATTAGTTATTAATTTAATGTAAATAATAATAATTATTATTATTATATAATATTGTGTGATTCATAATTTAAATAATTATACTATAATTATTTATTAATTATAACTAGTTTTTAGTATTATAATAATAATATTATTATAATAATTAAATATAATTATGACTATAATTATAATTAAGTATATTTGAATGATATTAAAAAATAAATTACTTATTAATTTATAACATCAAAATAATAATATTAATATTGATTAATAATAATAGTATAAAGTGTGAGAAGAATGAGAGAAAATATTATAATATCACTTTTGGTACTTAATTTTGTGTATGCCCAAAATAAAGATCAGGTACCATTTATGTACGAAAGTGAAAAATCAGGCACCATTTACGTAGTTCACTCTTTTTATACTCTTTTTATTATAAGTGATGGTATAGAATTGGACTATTTTGGAGCCTCTAGCAACATCCTTATATGATATACTTTATCTGTTTACTTTACAAGTTATGTTAAGATAAGAATTTTTACATGAATTTTGTAAGTGTTTATTTTGCAAGATGCAATTTTTTATGGGCCCATGAAACAACTTTAAGCCCAAGCTTTTTGCATATAATAATAAAATTGGGCCAAACAACTATAAAAATATTATAATATACTTCAAAGGTAGTAATAAAACTTAACTTTTTATCTTGGCTTGTCATATCTAACTTTCAAAGTAAATAGTAAAGCATGCTTTGAGACTTCCGGCATTAGAAAATTAACATCTCATACTAATGTGGCTAATCTTCTACGGGGTCGTCCGCACCGTGCGAATGGCATTAGTGGAGTATTTCATTGGTACACAAGCAAATATTTCTATTTCTTTTACAAATTAGATTTCGTCCCTTTCTTGTAAGTTTGTATTACATGGTTAAGATTATAATAAGGTAACTTACTTTCCTATTTCAGGCAAATAATTGGATGAAAAAATCAATGTCAGTTAAAACAATTGGTCCAGCCATACCTTCCATGTACCTAGACAAAAGATTGCAACAAGACACAAATTATGGTCTTAGTTTGTTCAAGCCAGATGACACTTGCATGAAATGGCTACAGCAAAGATCACCTAAATCAGTTATCTATGTCTCCTTTGGTAGTATGGCCAAATTGGACAAGCATCAAATGGAGGAATTGGCAACAGCCCTTATGCTAATTGACAAACACTTCCTATGGGTGGTCCGATCCTCGGAGGTGTCGAAGCTCCCGGAAAATTTCGCGGATGAGGCCTCGGGTAAGGGACTAAGAGCACTCCCAATGGAGGTGGCGAATTCTCGGCGATAAATCGCCGATTATCGCCGAATTATCGCCGGCCATTGTGGCGAAGTCGGCGATAATTCGGCGATAATGTTACCGTTGCTTCGCCGAGTGGCGATTTATCGCCGGATTATCGCCGAGCGATCGCCGGCCACTGTGGGCGACGCTCGGCGATAATCGGCGATTTTTAAAATTTTTTTTTTTTTTTTTGGCCGAACGGCTATTTTATCCCACCCCTATAAATATTTCATCCTCTTCCTCCATTCATCACCCACAAACTTCATTCACACAAATTTTCAATCTTTTTTCTCTCCATCTTTATTAAATGAGTTCTGATTCATCGTCTCGTGCTCAGTCCGACGAGGAAATATCACATTCTTCTTCCGAAGAAGAGGTACCTCCCGCTCCCACCGGATGGGATGTAGCGGGTTTCGCCAACAACCCAATCAACAACTATATCTCCCGCTGCATACAAAGCGAGATCGCTCGAATGCAGCAGCCACCCCCCCAACGGCCAATCCGCCGGCGGCGCCGATACATCCCTCGCAACCACACTGGTGCGCACGATCGGCTGTTCGCCGATTATTTCGCGGAGGAACCACGTTATCCGGCAGATGTATTTCGTCGCCGGTTCAGAATGCGCCGCTCCCTCTTCCTGCGCATTGTTAATGCGTTGTCCGCGCGTTACCCCGAGTTCCGGCTCCAGCGAGACGCAGCAGGGAAGCCCGGACTATCGCCCCTACAGAAATGCACTGTTGCCATCCGGCAGTTGGCATATGGAGGGTCCGCCGACATGTTCGATGAGTATCTGCAATGCGGCGAGACGACTGGCAACGAGTGCCTGAAGAATTTCTGTCAGGGCGTGCGAGAGATATTTGGGGAGCACTACCTTCGCTCGCCGGACGCAGCTGACTGCCAGTTCCTACTGGATTGGCACTGGAGGACCCACGGCTTTCCGGGGATGCTCGGCAGCATCGACTGTATGCACTGGCAGTGGAAGAACTGCCCAACCGCGTGGCGAGGCCAGTTTACTACCGGCTACAAAGGTACGCATCCCACCATCATTCTTGAAGCCGTTGCCGACCAACGGCTTTGGATTTGGCATGCTTATTTTGGTATAGCCGGGTCGAACAACGACCTAAATGTTCTCAATTCCTCGCCCCTTTTCAACGAGCGGATCAACGGATTAGGCCCCTCCATCGAATTCACGGCCAATGGCAATGTGCATAACATGGGGTACTACCTGGCTGACGGCATCTATCCGCAATGGCCCGTGTTTCTGAAGACGATCAGATGCCCACTCGGAGATAGAAGAAGGTATTTTGCCCGAGCGCAAGAGTCTGCGCGCAAGGATGTGGAGAGGGCATTTGGGGTGCTCCAATCGCGATTTGCACTGGTAAAGGGTCCGACGCGCTTTTTCTACCAGGGGGATATTGCCGATATCATGTATGCGTGCATCATCATGCATAACATGATCATCGAAGATGAACACGAAGGCGTCCTCGACGTCACCAACGACCCAAGTGTTGCATCATCGAGTCACGGTGTCTCAACCGAGTCCGCCCGCCAGGGTGTACCGCACAACGAACATGAACGGTTCCAGGCGTTCATGGACATACACCAGAAGGAGGCCCATCAAGCACTACAACACGATATCATCGAAGAATTGTGGGCAAATAGAAACCGCGCCCACCGCCCTTGAATTTTTTTTTCTTTGAATTTTTTTTTTGATTTTTTATTTCCATTCGTGTACTTTTTTTTTTTTTAATTTTCTTCGTTGTAATGTGTACCCGTGTTTAATACAACGAACTTTATTACTATTTATTTGATTTATCTTTATAAATTAAATAAGCTAGCTTTATTATATATAAAAATAAAACAATTAAATTAGTGATGATGTAAAAATGAAATGTTGAGTTAGGGAGAAATAAGGGAGAAATAAGGGAGAAACCATTGTAGGGGTTGGCTAAAAACTGGGGATAAAATGTGATGCTGATGTGGCGCTGATGTGGCAGGAGTTAGGGAGAAATAAGGGAGAAATAAGGGAACTCCATTGGGAGTGCTCTAATCTTGTCATGGTGCTCGCAGCTTGAGGTACTTGCCCATGAAGCCGTAGGATGCTTTGTAACGCACTGTGGGTGGAACTCGACTCTGGAGGCACTGAGCCTCGGGGTCCCGATGGTGGGGGTCCCGTGGTGGAGTGATCAGGCTACGAATGCCAAGTTTGTGATGGATGTTTGGAAGATGGGAGTGAGGGCTTGTCCTAATGAAGAAGGTGTTGTTGGGCATGAGGAGTTGGTTAGTTGTGTGAAGCATGTGATGGAGGGAGAGAGAGCGGAAGAGATTAGAGAGAATGCAATGAAATGGAAGGAGTTGGCAAAGGGAGCTGTTGATGAAGGGAGAAGTTCGGATAGAAATGTTGAAGAATTTATTTCTACTCTGATGGGTGGGCAAGTATCATAAAGTAATCAAATTCTTGATTAATATATCTTCAATAAACGGGACATATACTCGAATGGTTCAGTGTTACTCGTTCTCTTTGTATTAGGGGGATCTTTGTTTTTGTGTGTTGTTACTGCTTTTGCTTTTAAGTGTTTTTGATGTGGCTATTATTCGCCGCTTAAATAATAATCGGAATGATGTTTGTCTCTTTTTACTTGGTTCTCGGACGTTTTTATCATTTTTCTGCTCTGGTGGTAGTTTATTGTTTATTTCTATAATCTATTTTGATATTTTTATCCTATTTTTGGATTTCAAGTTGTCTAGTTATGTACATATGGTTGAAAATCTCGTTTGATTACTCTATCAAATGAACAAGATTGTACTCCATAAGCCACATTGTGAAAATCTTCAACACAGAAGCCATATTGTACTCACTATATTCAACAAAGTATTTAAACACTTAATTTTGAAAATCTTAAAGTGGATGTACATGAAACTACAATTAAATTATTAAAAGCACGAAAATCCAACTTATTTAATTTCCAATAACAACATTTTGTATTTCAATTTGTCTCATATCAGTGCTTCATGTTCTATTATTTTATTTTAATCATCTTTTTATTATAAAACTAGTATATTATTATAAAAAGTAAATATGTATTCTACTAACTTTTCTACTCATTTTTATTTATATTTTTTAAAATTTCGTGCCAAGTCGAATGATTATTCTTTTTTATAAGACATATATAGGTGTATACTGATTTTACTTCACATTTTCAAGGCAGAATGACTCAATTTTAAAATTTTCAGTCCCGAATTGTGTCGTGCACGTATGCATGAATATAATCAGCCACCCTCGACCCCTAAATGGTACTACTACATCCTAATTAAATCACACACTAATTGTGATGAATATATTCCAATTTCAAATTGAGAAGCATTTCGTTAACTCCCAATTAATCAACCATTCATTAATAATTGCGGCCATTGCTACCCAATATATACACACACACGCCCACAACAACAAACCAAAAAAAAAAAAAAAAAATCAACACCATAAAAAATGGAGAACAAAAAAACCCCATTGCTTAGTGTTGCCATATCCCGTCCAAGGCCACATAAACCCCATGCTCCAATTCTCCAAACGCCTACTCCGCCAAAGCGTCGCCATCACCTTCGTCATCCCCAAAAACTTATCCAAAACACTCCTTCCCTCACCGTCGCAACATTCCGTCTCCGTCACAACCATTTCCGGCGGATTCGACGACGCCCCGTCGCCCCACGCTTGCGACGAGGCCTACATTGCCCGGTGTTCGGAATTCGGGCCGCGGAATCTCAGAGAACTCATGCGGGTGTTGGCGGGTTCGGGTCGACCCGTGGTCTGCCTCGTCTAAGACCCGTTTCTGCGGTGGGCCCTTCCGGTGGCGAAGGAGGCCGGCGCGTCTGCCGCGGCGTTTTTCACGCAGTCGTGCGCCGTTAGTTGTGTGTATCGCCACGTGTATAGTGGGGATTTGAGGGTGCCGCTGACGGTGTCGGGGGAGGAGATTCGGATTCCCGGGCTACCGTTGATGCGGCCGGACGACATGCCGTCGTTTGTGGGTGGCTACGGAAGCTATCCGCACCTTTTTGATTTGCTTGTTAATCAGTTTATCAGTGTCGAGAAGGCGGACCGGCTTTTTTTCAACACTTTCTACGAACTCGAAAAAGAGGTATGTTAGATTTTACCGCGCGATAGAAATATACTATCATAGTATTTATTAAAGTGCACCTGATACTTTCAAAAACTTGATGCAAATAAACGAATTTTTGTTCTACGTTTTCGGGCTATATATCCGCGTTTAACTCTAGTCATTGAATAAATAAAATTTTGACAAATAACTAATTGATTTTTTCTTTCAGTTATTATTTTTACCGTCCTGGCCTATTAATAACCAAACGGATTTTTCCAATGTATAAAATAAAAATTCCAATGGCTTTGGCTACTATAACCTTCCCGACCACGATTTTTTGGTATTTTACTGATACGTGAAATGTAAATTGTACTGTCACATTGTCCTAGCATACATTTTTTTTGACCCACTATCAAATATTTTGTTATATTTGAATGATTTATGTTATTATGACTAATATAGGGCTTGGTAAGGTGTTTTAGGTGATTGATTATATGGCAAGGAGTATGCGAGTGAAGGCGATCGGGCCAACTATACCTTCCATGTACTTAGACAAGCAGATGTCGGACGACAGAGAATACGGGCTCAACATGTACAAGCCGATGGCCGGAGCTTGCTCAGAGTGGTTGAACCGACAACAGCCAGCATCAGTCATATATGTGTCATTCGGAAGTTTGGCGGAGCTAGATGACAGGCAAATGGAGGAACTGGCACTGGGTTTAAAATTGACCAATATGCACTTTTTGTGGGTCGTTAGGGCGCCTGGGCAATCCATGATTCCGGAAGGTTTCGTGGAGGAGACGTCTGATAGAGGCCTGATTGTGTCATGGTGCACACAGTTGGACGTTCTGTCGCATGAAGCAATATGTTGCTTTGTGACGCACTGTGGATGGAACTCGATTCTGGAGGCGCTAAGCTTAGGAGTCCCCATGGTGGGGATTCCGCAATGGAGTGATCAGACTACAAATTCAAAATTTGTGGCGGATGTATGGAAGATGGGAATTAGGGCGAGGGCGGACGAGATTGGTCTAGTTGGTGGAGAGACGATTTCTAATTGCATACGGGAGGTTTTGGAGGGAGATGAGATGAGGGAAAATGCTATCAAGTGGAAAGAGTGGGCAAAAGAAGCTATGTCGGAAAGTGGAAGTTCTGATTTGAACATACTAGAGATTGTATGCAGCATGCACTAGTTAACAACTCCAAGCCCCAAATAAAATTTGCTAAAATGATACTCCGTAGATTGGAAGAACTCTACTACACATGATATCAATAAAATACTAGCATAAGAAAATAAATAAGTAAAAAGTGAATAAAGTAAATATAAAATAAAAATAAAATAATTTAGTATTAGATGTATTTGGAAATATTAGAACTCTAATAAATGCTTATTAAATTTCTACTACTATAAGCCCATGACAAACTAGGGCCAAGCCCATGCATTGTTCTAAGATGGATCTGGGCCAATCTTTTAAGAAAATATATAGGTTTCATTCGACCCAATTGGAAAATCTAATTAGAGCATGGATTTTTTTTTTTTTAGGATACAAACGAATAATTATTTTAAACGGAATAGATCGCAAATAAATATGTATGGAAGTATGGAACAAAAATGAAGAGGTTGAAATAAGAACCCTACTTAACGTGAGAATGTGTAAATTATTTTAGTTTTTATATGAATATATACATCTGATCTTGTTGATTGATGAGTATAATCATGAGTTTAAATCTCAAAAAAAAGCATTTTTTTTTATATATTTTTAGAATAATTGAATTAATAGTGAATGCAGAAACTTTAAATCGTCAATAATAGAAACACACGATATAAAAAAGCAATTAGTTTCACAAATAAAAATTATAGATTCTAAATATCAGAGGGAATCTGAACCATGTGGTTTCCATTAAAATAAGACAAAATATAGTCTTAGGAAACTCACACTCAGTTTCCTTTGAAACTCAATAATTTCCTTTCTGTACAAAATTGGTCACTTTCAAGTGTCCTTCACATTTGAATTATGGCCAAACAAGATCATTTCCAACCACTATATCAATGTTTGACTATTTAATATCCAAACCAAAAAAAGAAAAAATTCAACTACCTCTCTAAGTTTTTATTTATATCAATTGAACAGATCCTCCCACCACCCACTTCATCTTCGCACCCATTAAAAATAGAACATTCAAAATATATTGTCAACTTGCAAATCTTCAAATGCAAGTTCACTTTTTTTGTCTTCCATATGTTTCTTTTGTTAAAGGGATTTTAATAAATTATTGATTAAAACCATAATATTAATTGACATAGAGAGTTGACTATGTGGAATATCGCAAATGGCCGCCTGCATGCTTAATTTGTTTATTGACAAGTTGGAAAAATTGATTTTTCTATTTGAATTTTGATTAACCTTTTCTTCCCTAAATATTCATCAATTATCTGTCTGCTTTTTAGTCATTTGAATTTCTATGAACAAATCATGCTCTCTCAGTCAATCTAAGTCACCTGATGAATGCTAATTACTAGTATTTATTTTAGTTTGATTTTGGAATTACAAATTGAAAAGTTATAATTGTGGATCATTGATGTTATATTTGATATTGCACACAATAAATTAGTTTTTTTTTACAGTATTAATTATCTTACATATTTAATTATGAGCATCTACAGTAAGGCGGACTAACCAATAGCCTAGCACTAGGACTAACCAAAAACAGTTCTTGCCACGTTACTAGGACTAACCACAGTCTGCCATATCATTGGGACTAACCAATAGGCTAGCACTAGGACTAGCTGAGACGCACTAGCCAATAAAACAAATTAAAAAATACGATTAATCCATTTTAATTGTTGGTGTGTATCAAATATTAAAAAAATGAAGTAAAATGAGTCGTAAATATTGAGTATAAATTAAAAAAAATTAAAAAAAATCGGTTAGTCTGTCCTCTGTTAGCGCAATAGCGGACTAAAAGTATGACTAACGGTAAGGGCGTGGATGAGCGCTCGTTCTATTTCGGGACGTCCGTCGCGTTAGCCCTTTGTTGTGGACGGACATCCCCACGCCCTAACCGCTAGTCCTACCTTTAGTCCACTATTATGGATGCCCTAACCGCTAGTCCTACTTTTAGTCCACTATTATGGATGCTCTAACCATATTGTTTTTATCTTGATCATTTACTACCACTCAGATATTTAACCGTAAATTCAATACTATATAAACCATGAGAATGCTAAAGATATTTATTCGACACTATTGTGATTTGTGAAATGTTTTTTGTTTTATGTATTGTCGTCAGCAAAATAATTATATTTGTAAAAATGGAGTTGGACAAAAAATTCATAAGCATTTCAAACGTTAGTATAGTTGTTAGAGGTTGAACAACGTCAATACTTTTTTGGGGGTCAATTTAAAATTATAAAATTCGTGACATAAGTATTTATAATTATTAAGGTACGATGTCTTGACATCAAGCATCATCGTTTTATCTTTTCAAGTGGGATTATATTTATAGTACGAAATAATGTTATGATAAAAAGTTTGATTTTTTTTCGTGATGACTAATTAAAATTGTTGCAAATTCAAGCTTTAGAATAATTCACTTAATGCATTATATATGTACACTCACTACGGACAAGGTACTATATTAGGTACTTTGTACTAAGTCATTGGACATATTTCCATTGTCATTTGATCGAAAAATAACATTAAACAAAGTACTTATATTTAATCTATAATGCTAAACCACGCATGAGATTCCCATCTCCACTAGCATTAGTTGTAATTGACATCATTAAGAAATATAAATATAAAATTATTGGATGCCATTGTCCTAGGTCAACGAGCTCTGTTTGCTTTTAAATGGCCTATAAAAATGAAGGATTAAAATGGTCAAAAGTGTGGCACTTGATTACTTTGAAAATAATTTGGGTATAAACTATACTATATGAATATATGACGAGAAATTCTTTTAGAAAAGTAAAGCGTGTAGTTCACTTTAACGTTGGATACCAGTTGTCTCAATTAATTAAACTATTGCATTAGTTTAATTTTGGGGTTTTGAATTCATTGAATTATTTTCCACAACAAGTCTTCTAGAAATTTTTACTGAATCCCTAATTTGTGGAATTCGTTGCATGTATTTTTATGCCATTGAATTTATTATCTGGTCCATTCAATATTTTTGAGCCAACACATACCAATCGTTTTTTAGCTGTTTGATTAATGATGCTTAATGTCAACATATTTGACTATTGATTCATTTGGGTTGACTGATAAATATATGATCGAAAACAATTTCATAATAACACTACCATGCTTTTCGGGAATCCATAAATAATGCTATGTTGCTAGACGGTCTTGGATTTTAATTCAACGAGACTTTATATAGTAGTACTATCATTTAAATATTTAATCTATATTTTTTTTAAAAAAAATATAGAACATTGAATTTTATTCTTGATTTATATAAAGCATTAATTATGTAAAATTTCATCAATAATCTAAATCACTCAAAAATATATTTTCTAGACTCTTGTTAATGTTTTTCTTCTAGGTCCGTTTCTTACCTTAACAAAGTAGAGTAGTATTTTTTATATAAGAAACTAAGTGCTAACTTATTATTATCGACGAAAAGGATTTTAATACAAACAAGATTTTTTGCGTTTAAGATATACTAGTAATTCATTATACAATCAATGACAGATTCCGATATAGTTGAGGTTGATCGATCTCATTTACTAACTTGCTATCTACGATGTTCGAAAAACTTATTAACATACATAAACAATTTCATTATTTTTCTAGAGAGACAAACAGAAGCAATTTCGCACAACATAGTATTACAAACTACTCCTAACAAGTTCTACATACATAATAGAATGAAAAAATAGATGAACCCTCGATAAAAATAATAGTCATACCTAATAAAACATTGACTTGTCACAATATTCAAAACCACAAACGCAAAGTGGAATGCACGTGGCAACAATCCACAGGTATTATGAAATTGATATTTTCAAGAATAAACGAAATCGTAGTCAACCCCTGGGAGATCATCTTAGCCGTTGATGCTACCTCGGTTAATCCGACGGCTGATACACAACTATGGGTTGGTCAACCATTTCCCATGTGATTTGCTCAAATTTCTAGTCAGCCTTTTTTAATGCTAATTATTTTATTAGTAGCCAATATATCGCGATTGCGATGCCTTTTGTCAATATCGTCGTTGAAAATAGATTAAATTGCATTTAAATAGCTTCAATGTTCCCCATTTCTTTTCAACCCCACAACTTATCAAATTTACATAATTGACCCACTTTGCTATTGCAATTCAATTCAAAGTTCTACACTTTTACTAACTGCGTAGTCAAAAGGCCACCGCTTTGAAAATGATGAAATTTGTTGGAGACCAAACAGTCCATTTCAAATTTACAGTTAAACTAATACTCCTATGTTGAAGTGATTAATTATTATAAATCTGTCTAAAGTGAATATGGATAATTTTGAGTTTGAGTTAGTTTCTTATTTTGATATTGATCATGCTAGCATAGTTATGTGCGTGTAGCATATGTACTACCTTGGTCAAATGAAATCTTAATGGTATATTTTCGGTTCGTTACGTCCGTAAGTATATATGAACATTCAATCATAATTTTTTTTAAGAAATATTAAAAAGTTAGGATGAGATATTGTATGCAATGTACATTATGTTAATATCTTATACGAGTACCATTTGTTATTTGCTACTTCACATTAGTAGCGTATTGAGCAATTAAAAATAAGCTACAATTACTTTATAAAGCGTCCACGTTATATGTGTGTATTTTTCTTTTTCTGAATAAAAATCAAAACTACATACTATGTACCCACACATTACTCATTGTTTATTATAAGATCGCCCACGTTCACAACTTTAACCCATCATTCTCACCGCTTAACATGACATTTTTTCCACTATAAAGTAATTACTCAATATTTTTATTATAATTCATGTCATTTTCGATGACGCACACTTTTGGTGAACGGATGAAATAAACTTTTTCCTTACATACTATGGATGGTTGCGCTAATAGATAAACATACACAAATTGTGGTTTTGCACATAGAGTATAATTTCAATAGCAAATACGGAGTATACAAACTTTCAATTTTTCTCATTTTAAATGATAAATATTTATAGCAATATTTAACCTGGTATAAGTACCAAAATGCCTACATGTCCAACAATGTATCAGTCAGTCACAAAGTAACATCGAGTATGATAGCTATATGTGCATTTCAACCTCGACCTCAAACTTAAATCTCGCCAAAAAAATTGTAGTACGAAAATTGACAAAATTGAAAGTTTGTGCACATATATGCAAAATTTTAATATTATATTCAAAATTAGAATGGTGCAAAAATTTGCATGGTTTGGCACACTTATTCATTTAACCATTTTTTATGTTAAATTTGCAACGGCAGAATAACTAGGGAAATTTTTTTTTTGCATAGTTCACTAAGTAACATCGACTATTTAATCCATATATGTATTTCAACCTCGACTTCAAACTTAAATCTCACCAAAAAAAATTATCGTATGACAATTGACAAAATTGAAAGTTTGTGTACATATATGCAAAATTTTAAAATTATGTTCGGAATTAGAATGGTGCAAAAAATTGCATAGTTTGGCACACTTGTTCATTTTTTTAATCATTTTTATGTTAAATTTGCAATTTTATGTTAAGCGGAGATAGAATAAAATAGATATAAAAATAATTCTATTTTAGCAATGAATCATCTTTATTTAAACAATTCAAATAGAGAAAGTGAGTTATTTTCTTGTGACATAAGGAATACTTTTTATGTTAAAAATCAGTATTAGACATCTCAAGAACAAAATCACCAATAGCATAAGTTAACGCCCATACACACAAACATTTAATTTCAAATTATTTATATTAACATTATATTAACACCAAAATCACCAATAGCATAAGTTAACGGCCATACACATAAACATTTAATTTCAAATTATTTATATTAACATTATATTAACACCATTTTTTATATTCGTGTACTTGATTAGATTATAATACTTACATCAAATATTCAGGCATCCAAAAAAATATTTGGGTCGAATATCAAGGGGGGCAAATTGAAGACTGGGTTCTCGTCGGTAACTTATACCCCTTCTTTTTCCCATAATGTGTCCCGTTTTAGCATGTTGTGGGTTAAGAACAATGAATAATAAAAGTTAATGTGAGTGTGAATCAAAATTTATGTACCTTTTTTATAATAAATAAATAAAAATAAGTTGGTAGATACGAAATTTATTTATTAAAAAATAAATAAGATGAGACTTTTAATAGAATACCATCCCAAAATAAAAAAGTAAAACATAAAATATTTTTGAAAATTATATATACACACTACATAATAATCATACAAATTTATGTAAATTTACTAAAGATTCTCGATGTCAAGTAAGTCATATCTTATACGTCTAATGATGTTTCTGAAAGCTGTATCGCGTAAAGACGATACATATCTATATATGCTTTAATAAGAAAAAGTTATTTTGTATTTATCAATACCATATCTTTATACAATTTCTTCTGTAATGCACTTTTATAAAGGACTCGTTTGATAAGAAAGATGAGTTATAAGAAGATTTGAACATTAAGATAAGAAATGCGAGCTTCGTGTTAAGATAGCTCATATGAGAATTTTTTTATTATTGTTTGGTAGATAAAAAATGAGATAGAAATGCTATCCGGCTTACATGATAGGCTAGTTATGATACCAAACGCTTGAAAATAGTCATATAAATATCTATGTTTACTTAACTTATTAAACAGGTCTTAATTATATAGAAATTTCAGTCTGTTAACATATTAACCTAGCTTATAATTACACATTTGTGATGAAAAATAAAATTTATGTGAATCTCGTTATTCTAATAGTAATGCTATGAACAATAAAATAGATATGCGTGTCTTATGATTAGCCAGCAACCAAATAAAAAGAAATAAATTGGATTAATTACTCTCTAACAGCTAAATCCTAATTAAGATTATCTCCCCCATAATTAATTAATTAATCACAGCCTACGTCATAAACCCCATCCCTACTTCGTCTTGTTCTCACCAACTCTCTCTCTTCACGAGAAATCCAATCATTGCCATCTTTGAGAAATCGCAACCCTACCCCAGAGAATCTCATATTATCAAACCAACCCCAAACGCGCTACTCTCAAAATCGCTTTATGGAGCTGTACACTATGGATTAGAGGTTGTACAATATAGTGGAGGGCTCAAAACTGGACTGGCAGCAGCAATTCCTAGATTTTCCGTCATTGGGCCCCACAGCCCTTCCCCACTTTTAAACAGAAAATAGGCCAGTAATTTGTCTTTTATCCCTACCACATTGAAGTTTTCAATCACACAATCTCCACCGTTGGATCAAAATCAGAGATTTTGACCTAGACCGGATGACCGGCTGGCCCGGTCACGTCTTCCTCTCATATATTTCCCCCTTCCTTGCTCACAATTCACATCTCCTTCATTCTCTCATCCTGATGAAGCTGGATTGAAATTCGATTTTCTTCGGAGTTTTGTTTTAGATTTTCGTAGAGAGTGTTCAATGGCAGTGGAATTGCTCGGATACACGAACCTCAACGAGCAGATGGCGATTCAGGAAGCGGCATCGGCAGGTTTGAAGTCTATGGAGCATTTGATTCGAACAGTTTCTCACCAGCAGAATCAGATGCATCACCAGCAGCTTGACTGCCGAGAAATCACCGATTTCACCGTTTCAAAGTTTAAGAAGGTAATCACGATTCTCAACCGGACCGGCCACGCCAGGTTCCGCCGCGCGCCGATTCAGCCGCAGCCTCAGATTCAGCCGTCGCCGCCGGCTCCTGTCCAGCGTCAGTACCTGCCTTCTCCACCGGCTCAACCTCTGAGCCTGTTCTCCCTGTCTCCGGCGCCGCCCGCGCCTCCACCGCCAGCGGCGTCTCAGCCGTTGACGCTTGATTTCACGAAGCCTAGCGCTCCTTCGGCGAAGGAAGGCGGTGAAGTGACCGGAAAGGACGTGCTCAGTCTCTCAGCGGCAGTGTCGACCTCGGGAAACTCGTCGTCTACGTTTTTGTCTTCGATTACCGGCGAAGGCAGCGTCTCAAACGGAAAAGGTATGTTTCTGACGCCGGCTGCTCCACCGATCTCCGCCTCCAAACCACCGCTCTCCGGAAAGAGATGCCGTGAGCATAACCACTCCGATAACATTTCCGGCAAAACATCTGGTTCTAGCCGATGCCACTGCAAAAAGAGGTGTGTGCGCGATTTTTCTATTCTTCGTGTTACTTCTGCAAATCGATCTTATTATCTAAACAAAATTTATGCAAATTCGCAGGAAATCCAAGGTGAAACGAGTAATTAGAGTTCCTGCAGTTAGCTCAAAAGTTGCAGACATCCCTTCGGATGAGTACTCATGGAGAAAGTACGGGCAGAAGCCGATCAAGGGCTCTCCATACCCAAGGTACAACCCTGCACCATCTCCAAACTCCAATCACTCTCCAATTGAACATTTCCACAAATCTACGAATCAAATTTGCTAACGATTCAATTCTTCTATGAATATCAGGGGTTACTACAAATGCAGTACAGTGAGGGGATGCCCGGCGAGAAAGCATGTGGAGAGGGCAACCGATGATCCATCGATGCTGGTGGTGACGTACGAGGGGGAGCACCGGCACACGCAAGGCGCGATGCAGGAGATCTCCGCCGCTGGTGCGCCTGCGCAGTTGGTGGTGTTTGAGTCGCAGTGAAAAAAAAGCTGAAAAAGAGGGACTCTTTTTGTAATTTCGAGAGAGTTGGGGGGCTGATGAGAAAAAAGAGAGTAGTTTGTTGTAAATTTGGTAGTAGGAGTAGTGGCGGTAGAGGACAGAATCAGCAAAAGGAAAAAAAATGTTTAATTTTGGTTGAAATGGATTAAATTTTTTATTGGATTTGATTTTGGTTATTCTCCTTTTTTTTAATTCTACTGTATTGTTGCTTAGGATACTTGTGTTTGAGATTCGCAAAGAAAAGTTAATCGATCGAGGAAACGAATAAGGAATTAAAAAAATGAGACCTTTGCAGAAAGTCAAAAAGATTGAGAGATTTGAAAAAAGTGTCGGAATATGGAAACAGCTGCACATCACGATATGGGTTGGAGTGATGAGTTGCTTTCTTTGACCGGCATCATATAAAAACACATATAGAGCCACACAATTTAATACAATTTCAGAGTAATAATCATCTATGCATACTTCCTCCTAGCATTAAAATTATAAATGAAATTTTTTATTTTTTGAATTGTTTTATTAAAAATGGAATTTTTTTAAGTGTACTTCCATCTCTATTTTTTTAATTTTTCTTACTTTAATTTTTCTTCATTGTATCATAAAACTACAATTATATCATAAAACTACATTTTGTCGTAAAAAGTACTCTTCTCTGTCTAAAAAAATAGTCCCACTAATAAAGAAATAAGAAAATGTAGGTAAAGGTATGTGAGAGATAACTTTCTAATTTTAGAAATGAGAATATTTTTGTTGATATACCAAAATAATAAGATGAGACTATTTTTTATAGAGAGTAAATATTTTTGAATGCCAGTGATATTAATAGATAATTGGTAAAGTATGGTAAAAGATAGAAAAAGAAGTTTTTAAATATTATTAATCGAGAATGAGGTTCATACATTTCATTAGCAATAAAAAATTATTAAAAATATAAGTGAAATAGTTTTATACTATAACTAATCAAGATTGAAAGAATGCATATTTTTATGACAGTGAAATATTGAATAAAATTACTTTATTGTTTTTGAGTCGATTAATTAAATCAAGTTGTCATACTATGATTTAAGGTTTGTAATTGAAGTTGGGGTCATAATTTGAGGGAGAATGAAGATGATGACAGAGTTTTGGTCGGTTTTTAGATTAAGTTTGAGATATAGCCGGATATTATAATCCTACGATGAGATAATAGGATTTCAAGATAAGAATAACTGATGGGAATAGATAAAAAAATTTAGTATCTTATCAAAAGATACAATTAAATAAACTTTTTTTAGTATGCTGGTTGGTTGTAATTAAGATTTAAATTCAGGTAAAAAGATATTAATTCCCTTATAAAGAATTTGCCATAGTATGACTATATGTCACTCAATGCTGACTTTGGAGTAACACAATCAATGAAGAATTTCTCATATTATTCACGCCTTTCATTTTTGGCAAGTAATTAAAGCTGAACCCCACAAATATAAAGAGCAGTTGAATCACAACTAGGTTTGTGGTGTAAATCAAATTCAAACCTATGAACCACTTCACAACTACCCATTTAATGAGAAAGAATGACAAAAATGTTGAGAATAAATTAAGACAGATTAGTCCTCTTTTATTTCCCATTTTATTCCCGATTTTGTTTTCATAATTTACGCAGTATTATATTGTCAAGTGTTTGTGCGCACAACTGTGATAATTGACCTCAAATTATCATACTCTAAACTTGATTGATTCAAAGTCAAATACATCCCACTTTATTGTTTATACAAAATTTACTTACGACTTCAAAATTTTCTAACTAATTAGCTGACATCTAGAAGGCTTGTTGACTTATAATTTCAATATTATTAAATCCACTGCAAACTCATTCGAACTTCTCAATAATAAAACGTGATTTTTGTGTTGATGCAATGCAACTTATAAATTGATTGGTCTAACTTGGACCATTTCGCCTATGAATATATAAATTAAACAATTTTGTAAAAATTATTATTTCGGACATTGTAAAATTAATACTGCCGACATACAGGGTTACTCCCTCCGTCACAGAAAGATTGTCCTAGTTCATTTTTTGTACTCGTTTTGCAAAAATAATAATAAATAGGTTTGGTTGAAAGAGAGTAAAATAAGAGAAAGAATAATGTAGGTAAGACTGTTCTATACATTATTTTCTCTTTTACTTTATTCTCTCTCTACTTTAACTATTTATTACTATTATTTTCGCAAAACGAGTGTGAAAAAGAAAATGAGACAATCTTTCTGGGACGGAGTATTTATTTATAGCAAAATGCACACGCGCTAATTTATAGTTTCTTTATCACGTATTTCTTTCATTGTTTTAGGTAATTGAGGTTTCTTAGTGAAGAAATTAAATGATTGGATTATGATTAAAAAAAATTAAATAACTTTACATTTCATAAAAAAATGGGCTTGACTGGGTCACTAAGAGGGCGGCCCATGGGTTTGCTAATGAGTTTTAAGATTGGGTCGTTTAGTAGTTTAGTTTCCTGGCACAATTTCGGATTTAATGTACTTTTAATTTGAGAAATTTTGAATTCTATAAGATATGATGAATTGATAAAAATAATAATTTATCCAACTGGAAAATAGTTTATAGTTTGTTATTTTTGGACGTCTTACTACATGTACATTTTTATTTATTGGACATCTTTTATTTTTTCACAAAATAATATTCAAATAAAGTGGAGTCTTTTCTTGAGCCACAAAACACAATACACTAATGAAGTGATTGTACTCTTTATGTGACTTCCCAGGTTAAATAAGACGTATTCTCTTTTAGTACATCCTGCTATGCTAAGTGAAATACTTTTTCTTTTAGCAAAAATGAGTTAATTGAGAGAAATATGCTAAATTAACCTTTTTGATGATGTCCATTCTTAACTAGAAAGCATGTATTTGAGTTCAGGTGATTCATTTCAAAATGAAAACTCTAATCATTTCAAAATGTCTTACTATAAGTATCTCTAAAGACATCATACTGATAAAGAAGAGAATAATTGTCGCATGATAAGAGATAAAAGTGGTGTAGTTTGGCTACTCAACTGTTTAAGGACCACAAGTATTTAAAGACCAAGACCATAAGATTTGAAGTAAAAAAAGTAATGAGAATACAAGGATGGCAAATGGGCCCCATATTATATTGTAAACGTAAATAAAAAAGAGATAACAAAAAAAAATCATAACACCCCATATTATATTGTAAAATAAATTAAATAAAAAAGAACAAAAAAAAAACATAACACATAAAGATGTATAATGAGATGTTCGATTAGATATTTTATTTTATAAGTACACAGTAGTACTTTTTCTGTCCGTCATTAGGAGTCCCAATTTATGATTATAGTTTATAATCCATTAGGTGTTTCGATTCGTTTTAACTATGAATTATAGGTTGATCTCATATTCAATGAACTTATTCCACTCTCATTTTATTAGTTTAAAATTATAATAGAAAATTGAGTCGTATATTCCATTTTTTTTTTATCACTTTCTTTTATAAGTACTATTTTTTATAATACGAATTATAGGTAGATCTCATATTTAATGAACTTATTCCACTTTTATTTTATTAGTTTAAAACTATAAAAGAAAATTGAGTCGTATATTCTAATTTTTTTTTAGGTTAAATAAAAGTATTGATACCGTTGATTTTCTTAGATTCACTTTATAAATGACGAGAAAGTGGGTTAATAAAAGCGACGCAGACAAATAAAAAAGAAAAACAAAAAAGGAAAAAACAGAGAGAAAAGATGCAAACAAACAAAACAAGAAAAAGGCAAATACACTGTCAAGCACTCTAGCATAGCACGATCCGTTGGATTTGCGAGACAATCTGCCGAAAGCCCTCTTCTTTTCCCGTTCCCGATTTAGGGTTCTCTCTCTCTTCCCCCCAAACGTTTCCGTTTGTTTCAGGACGGAGGAGGTACACTCACTTCTCTTCCCCTTTCCATTTCTCAGCGACTCACTCGATCTATTTTCGCTCCTTTTTTGCTCAAACCACTAAAATCCGTTCAAATTCATCTCTCTCTGGAAAAAAGTTTTGATTTTTAGTTGAGGGTTTATGTTGGTTCAGCACCACCAATGGGAGTTGAGTTCTACAAGAATCCAGATTAGTTGCTCTGTTCTTTGTTTAAATCTGCGTGAATTAGCGAATAATTAGCGAATAATTAGTGTATTAGTGTTTCCAGAAACAATAGTTTGTTTTTTTTTTGCTTTTTTTGGGGATAATTAGTTGGTTTATTAGTTTGTAATTGTGTATGATTGATTATGGATAAAGGGATTGAAAATTTGATATCTGCTAGAAAGTTGTTAAAAGCCAATGTGGAGAAGTCTAAGGCCTTAGGTTTGTCTTTAGAAAAGGCTGGACCTAGGCTAAATGAGATTAATCAAAGATTACCAACGTTGGAGGTGGCTATCCGGCCTATACGGGCTCAACGGGACGCCCTTAGCACCGTTGGTGGCCACATTAACCGAGCTGTGGTTCCAGCAGCTGCTGTTCTAAAGGTTTTTGATGCCATTCATGGGCTTGAGAAGTCGTTGTCCGATGCCCAACACAATCTTCAGGGGTATTTGGGCGTTCTCAAACGCCTTGAAGAGGCATTGAGGTTCTTGGGAGATCATTGTGGGATGGCAATCCAGTGGTTGGGTGATATAGTGGAGTATTTGGAGGATCATAAGGTGGCGGATGATTGGTATATCTCGGGTTTGAAGAAGGCTCTGGATAGCCTTCGGAGATTGGAGGTAGGGGAGGAGAAGGGCCGTCTTGATGGGGGGCTGTACGTGGTTGCAGTGAATAGGTTAGAGAATGAGTTTAGGCGGCTGCTGACAGAAAACAGCATTCCATTGCCAATGTCTTCTCAGTCTTTGCCTGGTGAGCAAGCCTGCATTGCTCCATCGCCTTTACCGGTGGCTGTCATTCATAAGCTGCAAGCTATTTTAGGGAGATTGATCACTGATGGCAGGCTTGAAAACTGCGTGGCTATTTATATTGAGGTGCGGAGCTCAAATGTCCGGGCTAGTTTGCAGGCGCTTAATTTGGATTATCTTGAGATATCTGTCTCGGAGTTTAATGATGTGGCGAGTATTGAGGTGTACATTGCTCAGTGGGGCAAGCATCTTGAATTTGCTGTGAAACACCTTTTTGAGGCCGAGTATAAACTATGCAACGATGTTTTTGAAAGGATGGGGTTGGACGTTTGGAAGAGCTGTTTTGCTAAGATAGCTGCTCAGGCTGGATTTCTCGCCTTCCTGCAGTTTGGAAAGACGGTTACAGAAAGCAAGAAGGATCCGATCAAGATGTTGAAGCTTCTCGACATCTTTGATTCGTTAAGCAAGCTTAGATTGGATTTCAATAAACTCTTTGGTGGAGCTCCGTGTGCTGACATTCAGAATCTGACTCGGGATCTTATCAAGAGGCTGATTGAAGGCGCGTGTGAGATTTTCTGGGAGCTTCTGGTTCAGGTCGAGCTGCAGAGACAGACGCCTCCGCCTCCAGATTGTAGTATCCCTAGAGTGGTGACTTTCATCACTGATTACTGCAATAAGCTTCTTGGCGATGATTATAAACCGATCCTCACGCAAGCCCTAGTCATCGAGAGAAGCTGGAAGCACGAAAAGTTCCAAGAACGTATCCTTATTAATGAGCTCTTGAACTTGGTTAAAGCCATAGAGCACAACTTGGAGACTTGGTCGAAGGGTTATGACGATCCTGCCTCGTCGTATCTGTTCCTGATGAACAACCACTGGCATCTATACAAGTATTTGAAAGACACGAAGCTTGGTGGCCTGCTCGGAGATTCCTGGTTGAGGGATCACGAGCAGGGCACGGGGTATTATTCCTCCTTGTACTTGCGCGAGAGCTGGGGCAAGCTCCCAGCTCTTTTGAGCCGGGAGGGGTTGATCTTGTTCTCTGGCGGGCGTGCCACTGCTCGTAACTTGGTGAAAAAGAGGTTGAAAGAATTCAACGAGGCATTTGACGAGATGTACAAGAAGCAGGCGAGCTGGATCGTTGCAGATAAGGATTTGAGGGACAAGACGCGCCATGCCATAGTTCAGACGATCGTGCCTGTTTACCGGAGCTACATGCAGAACTACGGCCCTCTGGTGGAGCAAGACCAGAGCGCGAGCAAGTACGCGAAATACACAGTGCAGTCGATCGAGAAGATGTTCGATTCTCTCTTCCTTCCGAGACCTCTGAAACAGGGGAGCAGTTTCAAGGCGAGGCGAATGAGTGGGAAGTTCAACAATGCCGTTGTGGATCAGTATAAGACTTCTCCGGTCACTGTATAGCTGCCTTTGACAAGATGAACATCTTGCTGCTTGGGGTTTTAGAGGGAAATTTTATGTTAAGTCTACTCATTCATGACTTGTCTCTATTTTGCAATCTTTAATAAATATTTATGTGTATTGTAGCTGTCTGTGCTATTATTTCGGACAAGTTTGTTTAGAAGTTTGAGAACTTTGATTCTTCGTTAGTAAAGCACGAAGAATGTGACAAATTATGTGCTGCAAAAAAGTGTATTTTTTTTGGCGACTTCCTGTTATACTCTTTGGAATGATGAATGTGACTAGGGGTGTGCATTCGGGTTTCGGTTCGGTTTTTCGCTCAAACCGAATCGAACCTGAAAAACTGAATTTAGGCTAAAATTGAAACCGAACCGAAAAATTGAAAAATCGAACTTAAAAAACCGAACCAAACCGAAAAAATCGAAATTTTAAAACAAAACTGAAAAACCGAAAAAAATAGTATATATTAATAGGGATGTAATCAATTGCTAACTAATTACCAATCCCAAATTGAGACCAATTTTCAACCATTAGATTAGAAGATCTTGTGGTTAATATGATGCCAAGGGTAATATATTTTAAATTTAAATAATTATTAATTAAATTAAAAGGGTATTAATGTCAAATCTATATGTAGTAATTATAACTAACTACTTTCTCTCTCCTCAAAATCATCTCAAATCTTTAAATTTACGTAACTCTCTCAATTTAAATTATTTTTTCGCAAAAAATATATCAAATTAAAGATAATTTAATAAGGATTCCAACGAGATCTCAATTGCATATGTTCCGACGATGTTCGGGTGATGAAATTTGATAAATTATATTTCAATTTTCGTACATGTTGATAAACAGCTATTTTCAACAAATGCAACAAAAAATCTCAATATATTGTAGGCAAAATCTCAATATTATGCATGTCCAATCTCAATAAAAATGTGTTGATATTCCAATGTCATATTGTTGATATTTGTAATACACAATGTTGATATAAAAAAACACTCACGAAAATTATCATATGATAACATAATGACGGTATTACCCTTTTGTTGATATTTTGTCTACTATTTATTGAGATTTTGTGAGCTTTAATCTCATCCACTCATTTTAAAATCTAAGGGTGGAGATTTAGTCTTGATTTTGGATTAGGGTGCTAAAAGCATTAGAATAGGACCATATATTAATATATATAATTTATTGTATTTTATATATACTAATAGAATATAAATATATATAATATAAAATTAATAGAATATATATAATATTTATTATATAAAAATATATTAAAAGAATATATACTATATATGATATAATATACTAAATTAATAGAATAAAAATATAATAATATATTTAAAATATAATTCGGTTTTTCGGTTTTTTTTTTTCGCCCAAACCAAACCGAACCGAAAAACTGAAATTTTTGTATTTTTATAACCGAACCGAACCGAATTTCAAAATTTCGGTTTGGTTCGGTTCGGGTATTCGGTTTTCGGTTTATTTGCTCACCCCTAAATGTGACAAATTATATGACTATGAATGCGACTTTATTGATATCCCTGTATTTATTATGAAGATTTTTTTTACTATGTATTAAAATGAGTATGAATCTATTAAACCCCTAGACAAGAGAAAAAGACTACATTCGTCAATAAATAAAATAAAAATAAAGTTGTAAATGACACGAGTTTTAATGCGCAATTAGTAAAGGATGAGAAATTCACGAAAAAGATGGTGAAAGTAGTGTAATTAGTAAAGTGAGCGAAAGTGAGGAAAAAGGTGGTGAAAGTGGTGTTATTGATTATGAGTTTATATTTAGAATGATGTGGAGGTTTAGTATTGGTTTAAGACGTTTTATTTTCAGAATTAGTCTAATTTTGATAGACGTCCCAAAATAGTTGAGTCATTTTTTTATCGTGAGAAGTTTGCTCACAGTTGAGTCATTTCCCTTCGTCCCAAGGTAGTTAAATTGTAGTATTCCGTTTTTGTTTGTCACAAGTTAGTTGAGTTTTTTTTTTTGGTAAAAAAATTATTCCTTCTCTATATTACTCTCTTTCATCTCTGTTACTTTTCTCTCTCCACTTTAACTTTTAACAAATCAAGTCCGTGATCAAAATAAATGTCTCAATTACCTTGGGATGAAGGGAGTAATAATTAACACTTTTCACACTTTTACTTTACTCTTAAATTATTCTTTCTATTTTATTCATTTTCTACTACTACATTCCTTCTACTCCATATTTTCCCCCTTTTACATTTTTATATATCTAGTTAGGGTCCTGTTAGGTTGAGATTTTTTAGCTTAATTGAGAATTGAGATGTATTTTTAGCCACTCATCCACAACATTTTTGAAATGTCAACTGCAAGTAGATTATGTCAACTAAAAGGTATTATCGTCAATAGCCTGTACATCAAATGTCAACAACTTATAGAAAAATGTCAACAGCTTGTCAATAGCTTGTATATTAAAATGTCAACATAACAATATATAAAATATATCAAATGTCAATCAGTTCAGCAACTTGTATTAATATGTCAACAACTTGTATAAATATGTCAACAACTTGTATAAAGTGTCAACAACACAAAAACAATTCTTGCAATTAGAAACCAACAACTATTTTATCTTAATTTTTTTATTAGGCACAAGTTCTGGCATCATGATCATTCAACACATGTCAATAGCCTGCATATCAAATGTCAACAGCTTGTATATCAAATATCAACAGCTTGTCAACAACTTGTATATAGTGTCAACAACTGAAAAACAATTCTTGTAATTAAAAAATAACAACTATTTTACGGCTCTGCACATCATCATCATCATCAATAGAATCCACACTCTTTTCCTCAACGATCTCGCCCTCTCCATAGTCATCATCATCTTTTCCATCTTCCTCCAGAAAGGGGTGCCCCGAGACTAGCGACGAAGCCTTCTGAATCAATTCATCAAACACCTGGAGAATCCGATAGAGCTCCACCACCTCTACCGCCTCCTTGCACTGCTGATGGCTACGGAACGACACCGTCGCTCTCTTCACCTCCTGCAGCACGGAGAAGAGCTCCGGCAGCATGCCCTGCGGCGGAGGCTGTTTCTTCTTTGAGATCTCGTCTAGCTGGAGGTGCTGCTCAGTTTCGACGGTCTAGAGCACGGAATTCACTGCCGCGACTTGCACGATGGACGGCTGCGTCGACATGGATTTGTAGATTGCGGTGATTTCGTCCATTGCGGCGGCGTAGGTTGCTGCAATGGCAGAGGGTTAGATGGGATTCGGGGGCAAATTGTGACCTTTTATAAAACAACCCTAATTAAACACATGAAATTACCATTCTGCCCTTTCATAATTAATTAATCTAAAAATATTTTTCATGTGTCAAATTCTGAACCACTCATTTAATAAAAATCAGTGGCTGATAATGCATCTCAATTCTCAATTAGGCTTAAAAAATCTTAATTGTACACAACCTTATCTTGTTAACATAATAAATAGTACTATTTCTTAAACTTTGTGCTAAAATTTTTTTATCTCAAGTATGAGTAGGCCTGCAAATTCAGGTACGCACGGGTACCAAAACCCGAAATCTGTAAAATATCATACCCAATGCCCAATCCGTATGTTAATTCGGATACCTTAATACCCGATGCGGGTACCCAAACCCAATTAATCGGGTACCTGTAAACCCGAAACATTATATTTAAAACTTAATCTATTTAAATTAATTATATTGAGATAAGTATAGGAGTAAATAAAAATAACATAATAACTTATTGGCTATTGTTAAAAGTTCAAACTTCAATCTCAAACCACGTTTATCGGTGGAAACGGTCGACCGCCACCTCATTTGCAATTTAAAAAAAAAGGAAAATTGATGGAGCGGTCTCTCTCTCACCAAGACCGTGGCCTCTTTCACCCCAACCACCGACCGCTTGGTCTTCATCCCTTCATCCAATGAGATTGTGCCAAATGGCACAATCTCATTGGTTGATATATATATTTTTTAAAATTTATATATCTTTAACATATTATATTCAAAAATTATAAAAATTATATCAAAATTCATAATTTTTCTTCCTCTATAAATAGAGACCACATTTGCTATAGTTTTGCATAAAAAAAAAAATCATCTTTCCTACTCCTATAATCCTTCTTGTTTCATACAATTTCATATTTTTTTTGTTTCCTTTGTTGTTAACTATGGAGGATGATGAGATATTCTCCGGTTCCCTAAATTTCAATATTTCCCAAAACATCAATCCTTCTCAAAATTTCGATCCTTCCCAAGATTATTTCCCTAGATTTGATGATTTTCCGAGTTCTAATCAATTTCAAAGTCCAGTTCAAAACCAACCGTCAAGCAAAGACAAATCAAAAACCAACACGAGTGCTTCAAACACTCCACATGGTTGGAGTGAGCAAGAAGACATGACATTAATGTCTGCTTGGTCTTTCTTCAGCAAAAATGCAATTGTTGGCACCAACCAAACTAGTTTCCATCTGTGGAAAAATGTTACTGATCTGTATGAGCAAACAAGAAAAGAAAATCCAACAATGGGCCAACCAAGAAGTACGGAGTCATTGAGACAACGCTACAAACGAATCAATGCAAATGTCTCAAAGTGGATTGGTGCATACAAACATGCGCATGATCGAGCTACGAGTGGCCAATCTAAAGAGGACATTGAGAAAACCGCTCAACAACTGTATGGTAAGAACAAGTTTACTCACCATAAGGTTTTTGAGGAGGTGATGAGATACAATCCCAAGTGGGAATTGAAATTGAATAGCACTGGTTCAATGTGTTTCCAGCCAGATGAAGATAGTCTTGAAAAAAGTCGTGGGAGCTCAAAAAGGTCGAAGACTAGTGAGGAAGGAGGACCTCAAATCGACTCCACTCCTGAGAGTCGTTCTTCTACATTGCAACGTCCTATTGGGAGAGATCAGGCTAAAGCTAAGGCTAAAAGAAAAGGCAAAGAAGTTGCAACACCATCATATACAATTCCTAATGATTTCACTGCAGCACTGCGTGAAATGAGAGTCACACGTGAAAGGGAATGTGATATTCAGGAACGGAAGATCAAGGCAGCTATCCTTACTCCGTTGATGGCTAGGAGGGACTTAACTCCAGAAGAAGAAGATCTGAAACGCGCTCTAATAGCAGAGTTGTTTGGGAAGTGATCGTAGTTTATATATTTTCAATGTGTGTTTCTTAGTATGTAACTTTCAAGTTCTGTTGCTTAGTATGTAATTTTCAATTTTCGCTGCTTAGTATGTAACTTTTATTTTCTGTTGCTTAGTATGTAATCTCCAATTTCCGTTGCTTAGTATGTAACCTTTAATTTTTGTTGCTTATGTAATTTCCAATTTATGTGATAAGCCCTTCAATCAAAGCATGAATAGATAAAATGTGCTCACAAATGGTGGTGGAATCCAATAGAAACCCATGTGATCAAGAATAATGGAAGTATGCCTACATGACAAGTCATTTTCCACTCACAAGTGGTGGTGGAATCCAATAGAAACCCATGTGATCATGAATAATGGAAATATGACTAAATGACAAGCCATTCTCCATCACAAGTGGTGGTGGAATCTAATAGAAACTCATGTGATCACGAAAATCTAAGTATGACTACATTTACAAGTCATTTTTTTTAACAACTGGTGGTGGAATCCAAGGATATCACATGTGATCACAAATGATAGTTGTGGAATCCTATGCTCAATAAATTACTTCTATATATTTACTTATATGCTTCAAGAAAATTACACACAAATCCTCTCACGATTATTGAGCCAACTCTTACTAAAAAATGTCATCAAGTTCTAATTTTGAAGCTTTCAATCTTCTCGAAGACAATGAATGGGAAGAAAAAATTGTTGAACAAAATCAGCAACTCGATCAACTAATCGAGGATATAGCTATTTGGCCAACAACCTTGTCTTCACAACCTACAAGCCAGACGACTAGAGCTAAAAGGAGATACATTGAAAGGAAACGCGAAGAGGGTCATGATATTATTTTTGAGCAGTACTTTGCTGAAGATCCAATCTATCCTCCAGATTTTTTTCGAATAAGGTATCGCATGCGAAAACCTTTGTTCGAAAAAATAATGAACAAGCTCGTCGACACCGACAAATTTTTTGTGCAAAAGCGTGATGCTACCGGTCGACTTGGTATGTCTGCAATTTAGAAATGTACAGCAGCGATGAGGATGTTGGCCTACGGGGCGGCGGTCGACTTGCACGACGAATATTTGAGAATGAGCGCACAACTCTTTCGCAAATCTCTCATCAAGTTCGTTGAAGGTGTAATTTCTAACTTCGGCGATGAGTACTTGCAAAAGCCCAATGAAGAAGAGTTGGCAAGACTTCTGCATATTGGAGAACAACGTGGGTTTCCAGGCATGTTGGGTAGTATTGACTGCATGCATTGGGAATGGAAGAATTGTCCAACTTCATGGGCTGGACAATATGCCGGAAGAAGCGGGAGTCCGACAATCATCTTGGAAGCAGTAGCATCTCAAGATCTGTGGATATGGCATGCTTTTATTGGAACTCCAGGTTCGAGAAATGATATTAATGTGCTTGATCAATCTCCTGTTTTTGATGATATTTTGGAAGGTCGAGCACCGAAGGTCAATTACATATGGTAAATGGCCACGAAAAAAATATGGGATATTATCTAACTGATGTCATATATCCTCAATGGGCGGCATTTGTCAAATCTATACCAGGTCCACAAACGATGAGGCACAAGTTGTTTGCTCGACATCAAGAGTCTGCGCGAAAAGATGTTGAGCGAGCTTTTGGTGTCTTGCAAGCTCATTTTGCTTTTATCAAATGTCCATGTCTTATTTGGGATCGTGATATTATGGGGACAATAATGATTGCTTGCATAATCTTGCACAATATGATAGTGGAAGATGAAAGAAGCACATATTCGAATTATTGTGATCCAGCAGAATTTATTCAAGATCGATTTGGACAAAGTAGTCGTGAGAATGAAGATGGAGATGCGAATAATGATTTCATATATTCTATGAATAGGATTGTGAGTCTAGCTTCTTACATGAAAAACAAAGCCCAACTTCAAAACAGAGAAGCTCACAAAGCTCTGCGAGATGATTTGGTTGAGCATATATGGGCAAAATTCGGCAATTGCAATTGAATGTCTAGTTTTCATCTTATGTATGGGCACCAATTATGTATTTTCAATTTCATATTTCAATTATTGTAATGTATATTTTTTATTTGTTTGTTTTTATAATTTTTAGTTTGGCATTTATTACGTTTTCCTATAAATATATAATAATAAGTATTTCATGTATTAATAATAATATTAAAAAATAATGTAAAAATAAATATATAATAGTGTGGTTGGGTGGTCATTGATAAACCAAGAAAATGTGGGTGGTTGGGTTGGATGAATCTTGATGATGTGGAAGATGATGTGGAGGAGATAGAAATGAATTAAATATTGAAAAAGTGGTTGGTTGGGTTGGGTTGAGTGGTTGCTGATAAACATGGTCTCAATATTTTAGTTTTCTTATTATTTTGATTCAAAGACTCTAAATATGGAGTAGTATAATAGACATGACACTACTTAATTTTAAATAAAAGAAAGTTTTGGCATAAGTCAAATTCAAAAGAGATTATGATAAACATTTTAAAATTTTATTAATGAAAATTTAAATAAAATGGAGAAAACATAATTGTATATTGAAGACATAACAAATTAACAAGAAAGAACATAAATAATATCCATAAATAGGTATGAATCGGTACTAAATACGGGTTTCGGACACCTAAAATCTGAAAAGTTCTTACACCAAATATCCGAACCCATAATTTCGAGTTTCAGGTACTCAAAACCCGCTAGGTATCGAGTTGGGATCGGGTACACCCAAAACCCGAGAACTAAATTTACAGCCTTAACTATGAGGGAGTAAAACATAATTATCGGACAATATAAATCAATCCAAATAAGCTGACGACAATAATAAAGTAACCCAAACAAATAGCAAAGCCAAAAGCTCTAAGTATCTAGTATAGTACTAGTAAAATTTATGTTCGTTCTATATTCATTAGACTTGCAAAAATTAGTTACAGAAGATAAAAATAGAAGCTAAAATATCTAATAAATCGAACAATATAACAAATCTTCCTTTGTTGTCTCTCCTTAAATAAATACTCCGTATATCTTAAGATTTTATAGATACATACATTTCCACCGTTAACATCTAGGAAAAAACTTTATACTCTATTTATTCCACGATATACTCATGTCATTTCTCATTTTACAATAAAATCATCTTTCTTCTACCTACAGTATTATCTCTTTACTTCTCTACTTTTTCTCTTTCTCATACTCTACTCTCTCTACTTTAACTCTTTAAATATGAATTTCTTAAATCTCGTGTCCAGTAGAAGTGTTTCGCTTATCTTGGGATAGAAGAAGTAAAATTAATTTATTATAGAAGAGCTCCTTCAGAAATGAGGAAAGGAAGCCACTTCTATTTATAGAAGAACTCTTCTAGAAATATCAAAGATAGAGGAATATTCTAAAAAATTTCAAAGTAAGCTAAAATTCGAGAAACATTTGAAAGTCTATGTACTTAGAGCATCTGCTGTGAGGACAAATATTGAAGAATGGACAAGAGTTGCAAGCATATAAATGGGCTACCCTAATTTCATTAGTATGTGGCCTGTTGGGAAGTACCCCAAGAGCAAAACCATGTGGACTTTGCCCAAAGCGGACTATATCATACTAATGTGGAGTTCGGGTGTGCACCACCGATCCCCAACAGTGGTATCAGAGCCTTGGTTCAGAGTTGGGCCTGTGTGGCTCGGGGACCAACAGTTGTATCAGAGCCCTGGTTCAGAGTTGGGCCTGTGTGGCTCGGGGACCAACAGTTGTATCAGAGCCCTGGTTCAGGGCTGGGCCTGTGTGGCTCGGAGTTTGGTGGTTGTGTTTGCAAGTTCTCCAATGTCTCTGCGTGGTCTCGACCAAGACATGTGGTGACCTGGTGACCTATAACATGTGGTAGGCCTTTTGGGGAGTACCCCAAGAGCAAAAGTGCGAGGGCTTTGTCCAAAGCGGACTATATCATACTAATGTGGAGTTCGGGTGCGCACCACCCATCCCCAACATCTGCAATGGCGGATGTCCCGGCGGACGTCGGACCAACGTGTCGGGCATCCGCGCAGGACATCCACCATTGGGTCGGGAGAGGCGGACGCGAACGTCTCCGGCGGAAGTGAGGTATCCGCGGCCTTCCGGCGATGTCCGCTATTGCGGTGCCACGACAGACGTCCCGATTTTTTATTTAAAAAAAAAAATTCTATATATACAGCTCGTTGAACTTTTAATTCCGTAAATTGCATATTTGTGAATTTGTGAATTTGTGAATTTTTATTATTGTGGATGTCCGCCGGGATGTCCTTGCAATGTCCGTTATTGTACAGTGAGATGTTCTTATGACGTGGCAGTGCAGTGGGATATCCTTATGACACTAGGAGGTGTTTTTTGATGTCCGTCGGGACATTCGTTCCCATTGCAGATGCTCTTACAAACGAATTAAGTACTTACTTCTTTTCAAACAAAGTTCAGATAAACTTCTAGACACATTCGAAAGTCTATGTATTTACAAACAAATTACTTACTTCTGTTCAAACAACGTCTTCAATTTAAAGAAAATTTATTTTTTTTAAAAAAAAAAGTTAGAATAATTTTTATATCTAGAATAAAATATTAAAATTAGAGGAAAAATCAGAAAATATCAAAAGTTGATGTATTTATAGATAAATGACCATTTTAAATCATTATATCTTTGTTTCCATTTCAAATTTGAATAATTGATATGGTTGCAAGTTGTTAGGAAAAAAGATCTTTTTTAATAAAAGAAAAAAATTGCATACTACGTTTCCTAATACACTACTAATAAGTTGACATATTTCGGAATGGATCTCTTACACCACTTTTCCTCGTCCATGAATAGGAAAAGTGGTGTAGAAAGTTATTTTGGGAAGTTCTATCATAGTTGAATATTTTTTCATTGTAGGAAGTTTCCTCATAGTTGAGTCATTTCTGTATATAGTACTCCATCCGTCCCCCATAATTTGTCACTATTTGACCTGACATGGGTTTAAGAATTACTACCTCTGTCCCTGAAAATTTGATACATATTACCATTTCGGTGCGTCCCTGAAAATTTGATACACTTCACTTTTATCATTTTTGGTAGTGGACCCCATATTCCACTAACTCATTCATACTCACATTTTATTATAAATCTAATACTTTAAAAGTAGGACCCACATCCCACCAACTTTTTCAACTCACTTTCCATTACATTTCTTAAAACCCGTGTCGGGTCAAAATGTAGCAAATTTTGGGGGACGGAGGTAGTATAATAGAAAGTGGGTTGAAAAAGTTAGTGGTATGTGGGTTCTACTTTTATATATTAGTTTTATAATAAAATGTGAGTGAGAATGAGTTAGTGGAATATGGGGTCCATTACCAAAAATGGTAAAAGTGAAACATG